>NC_059217.1:48513814-48546314 GCF_020615455.1 Coregonus clupeaformis
TTATGTGAACAGCCAGACAATAAACAGTTCTTCATGTGAACAGCCAGACAATAGCAGACGGTTCTTTATGTGAACAGCCAGACAATAAACAGTTCTTCATGTGAACCGCCAGACAATAGCAGACGGTTCTTTATGTGAACAGCCAGACAATAAACAGTTCTTCATGTGAACAGCCAGACAATAAACAGTTCTTCATGTGAACAGCCAGACAACAGCAGACGGTTCTTGAATGATACATGTTCCGCCACCCTCTCCAAATGAGCAAGACGCATTACATTGTTATGTTTACACACATCTGACAGAAGCATTAAACACAGACACAGTCGTGCTCAGTTAAACACGGTGCTCTTGTGATTCCAGAGGACCTAGCGGGTCTTCCTAAATGATCATTCATCATGACGACAGACAGTCACCCCCATAGCTGCTTTAGAGCCCCCAGTATGCTGGGGAGACGTCTTTATGTCTGGGGGCAGGGTTGCGGGTTTGATTCCTGCATCGGATCACATAACCTGAATACATATGTCACTGTCTGTCGATTATGAAATGTCTGTTGTAAGTTGCTTTGGATAAAAACGTTGAGTGTAAAACCCTCTTCAGTTTTGTTTATGGCCCTTCGAGTTGGATAGGAACAATTGTCTTGGAACATCAGTGCATGGTCAACTATCTGCTAATTTCTACCAATGAGGTAGACTATATAAAATATAGATATATATTTATAGTCTGTCTGGTCTCTAACTCCCTCTCAGACACTGCGACTGTATACAATACAATACATATACAATACTATACAATAATATACAATACTATACAATACAATACAATACAATACAATACAATACAATACTATACAATACTATACAATACAATACAATACAATACTATACAATACTATACAATACAATACTATACAATACTATACAATACTATACAATACAATACATACAATACTATACAATACTATACAATACAATACAATACTATACAATACTATACTATACAATACTATACAATACTATACAATACTATACAATACTATACAATACAATACAATACTATACAATACTATACAATACTATACAATACTATACAATACTATACAATACAATACAATACTATACAATACAATACAATACAACAATACTATACAATACAATACTATACAATACTATACAATACAATACAATACTATACAATACTATACAATACAATACTATACTATACTATACTATACTATACTATACTATACTATACTATACTATTCAATACGATAGAGATAATCCGGACAAAAATCTGGTTGTTAGTTCTTTTGGTCATTCATTGTTTTTGCATAGTTGCTATGAAAAAGGACTGGTCTTCCGTTCTAAACAAAATGGTTGCTATGCAGGCTGGATAACGTTCTTGTCATTTGCTAGCTAGCTAGATCAGCTAACTCAGTCACGTCAAACACTGAAGCTGGAATGACAGTACACTAGAAACATTGTTTCCGAGGTTGGACAGGCCGACAGCAATTCTTATATTAACCCCAGCTGTACCAAACTAAATGCTAGGCTAGAACCAGAGGGAGAAATAATGTGCGAGTTGAGATAAATATAAATACAAGAGAAGATTCGAACAGCAACATGACGATGATATTCTTATGGAGGCACAGTGATAATTTTCAGATGGAGCTGCTTGCAGGCATAGGTGTGTCTGTGACGGCCAATACAGCACTGCTTGGAACGCTGCTAGTCCAATCAGCATCCAGGATCCAAACAACCAGTTTTATTATATACTATACTATACAATACAACACAATACAGTACTATGCTATACATTTTTACATTTGAGTCATTTAGCAGACGCTCTTATCCAGAGCGACTTACAGTTAGTGAGTGCATACATTATCTTTTTTTTTCTTTCATACTGGCCCCCCGTGGGAATCAAACCCACAACCCTGGCGTTGCAAACGCCATGCTCTACCAACTGAGCTACATCCCTGCCGGCCATTCCCTCCCCTACCCTGGACGACGCTGGGCCAATTGTACGCCGCCCCATGGGTCTCCCGGTCACGGCCGGCTACGACAGAGCCTGGATGTATACTATAAAATACTATACTACACAATACAATACAATACTACACAGTACTACACAATACCACACACTACTACACAATACTACACAATACTACACAATACTACACAATACTATACAATACTATACAATACTACACAATACTACACCATACTATGCAATACTGCACAATACCACACAATACCACACAATACTACACAATACTATACAATACTACACAACACTACACAATACTATACAATAATATACAATACCACACAATACTACACAATACTACACAATACTACACAATACTATACAGTTCAGATTCTATAACGAGAGGTCCTTGTCAGTTCAGATTCTATAATGAGAGGTCCTTGTCATATATAGATTCTATAATGAGAGGTCCTTGTCAATATAGATTCTATAATGAGAGGTCCTTGTCAATATACATTCTATAATGAGAGGTCCTTGTCAGTTCAGATTATATACTAGTGAGAATGAACAAACCAGCACAATTTGGTTCTGGTCAGCAAGAGTGTGAAATGGTTTATGAGTGAGTTAGGGTGAGAGTCTGCTACACTCAGCACTCCCTGAGGACTCTTGAGAGGATGTGTCTCTGTCCAGGGCCCCTGAGGACTCTTGAGAGGATGTTTCTCTGTCCAGGGCCCCTGAGGACTCTAGAGAGGATGTTTCTCTGTCCAGGGCCCCTGAGGACTCTTGAGAGGATGTGTCTCTGTCCAGGGCCCCTGAGGACTCTTGAGAGGATGTTTCTCTGTCCAGGGCCCCTGAGGACTCTTGAGAGGATGTTTCTCTGTCCAGGGCCCCTGAGGACTATAGAGAGGATGTTTCTCTGTCCAGGGCCCCTGAGGACTCTAGATAGGCTGTGTCTCTGTCCAGGGTCCAGAAATGACCCACTGGTACTCTGATCTGATGACAGCTCTCAGCCAGGATGAGAATAGCTGGAGCTGTGTGGGGAAATGAGAATAGCTGGAGTTGTGTGGGAACAGAGGACTTCAAAGTTAGAAGAATATAAGCAATAAAAAGAAAGAGTTTACACCTTAAAGGACAATTCCACCCAAAAATTATCTTTAGGTATTTGTTTCGTTAGTCCATTGTTGATACAGTCCCAAAATGTTTTGCATGTTAGCAATCAAGTTTTCAAGATATAGAACTTTCAAAAATACAGAAAGTGTCACAGTATGATGCGCTTTGCAAAACGCTGTGGCACTTGCCGTATTTAGAAAGTTATATATCTTGAAGATTTGATTGCTAACATGCAAAACAGTGGACTAATGAAACAAATACGAAAATATGGTTTTTGAGTTACATTTTCCTTTAAGGTGTAGATTCACTTGTCATTCCATTCCCTCTAAGTGAGTTCATGTGAGTTTTTCATTCTGACCCACATAAGGAGAGCGAGGGATGGAGAGCCAACTGTGATGAATTATACATGCAGGGCTAATAATAGTCAAGAAGGTGGTGGTGTTGGTACAGGTCTATCGGCTCTCTCTCTCTCTCTCTCTCTCTCTCTCTCTCTCTCTCTCTCTCTCTCTCTCTCTCTCTCTCTCTCTCTCTCTCTCTCTCTCTCTCTCTCTCTCTCTCTGTCTCTCTCTCTCTCTCTCTCTCTCTCTCTCTCTCTGTCTCTCTCTCTCTGTCTCTCTCTCTCTCTGTCTGTCTCTCTCTCTCTCTCTCTCTCTCTCTCTCTCTCTCTCTCTCTCTCTCTCTCTCCCTCTCTCTCTCTCTGTCTCTCTCTCTCTCTCACTCTCTCTCTCTCTCTCTCTCTCTCTTTCTTCCTCTCTCTCTCTCTCTCTCTCTCTCTCTCTCTCTAAATGCAATTCAATTCAATTTAAGGGCTTTATTGGCATGGGAAACATATGTTAACATTGCCAAAGCAAGTGAAGTAGATAGTAAACAAAAGTGAAATAAACAATAAATATTAACGGTAAACATTACACTCAGAAGTTCCAAAAGAATAAAGACATTTCAAATGTCATATTATGTATATACACAGTGTTGTAACAATGTGCAAATAGTTAAAGTACAAATGGGAAAATAAATAAACATAAATATGGGTTGTATTTACAATGGTGTTTGTTCTTCACTGGTTGCCCTTTTCTTGTGGCAACAGGTCACAAATCTTGCAGCTGTGATGGCACACTGTGGTTTTTCACCCAGTAGATAAGGGAGTTCATCAAATTGGGTTTGTTTTTCGAATTCTTTGTGGATCTGTGTAATCTGAGGGAAATATGTGTCTCTAATATGGTCATACATTTGGCAGGAGGTTAGGAAGTGCAGCTCAGTTTCCACCTCATTTTGTGGGCAGTGTGCACATAGCCTGTCTTCTCTTGAGAGCCAGGTCTGCCTACGGCGGCCTTTCTCAATAGCAAGGCTATGCTCACTGAGTCTGTACATAGTCAAAGCTTTCCTTAAGTTTGGGTCAGTCACAGTGGTCAGGTATTCTGCCACTGTGTACTCTCTGTTTAGGGCCAAATAGCATTCTAGTTTGCTCTGTTTTTTTGTTTGTTCTTTCCAATGTGTCAAGTAATTCTCTTTTTGTTTTCTCACGATTTGGTTGGGTCTAATTGTGTTGTTGTCCTGGGGCTCTGTGGGGTCTGTTTGTGTTTGTGAACAGAGCCCCAGGACCAGCTTACTTAGGGGACTCTTCTCAAAGTTCATCTCTCTGTAGGTGATGGCTTTGTTATGGAAGGTTTGGGAATCGCTTCCTTTTAAGTGGTTATAGAATTTAATGGCTCTTTTCTGGATTTTGATAATTAGCGGGTATTGGCCTAATTCTGCTCTGCATGCATTATTTGGTGTTTTACGTTGTACACGGAGGATGTTTTTGCAGAATTCTGCATGCAGAGTCTCAATTTGGTGTTTGTCCCATTTTGTGAATTATTGGTTGGTGAGCGGAACCCAGACCTCACAACCATAAAGGGCAATGGGTTCTATAACTGATTCAAGTATTTTTAGCCAAATCCTTATTGGTATGTCAAATTTTATGTTCCTTTTAATGGCATAGAAGGCCCTTCTTGCCTTGTCTCTCAGATCGTTCACAGCTTTGTGGAAGTTACCTGGGTCGCTGATGTTTAGGCCGAGGTATGTATAGTTTTTTGTGTGCTCTAGGGCAATGGTGTCTAGATGGAATTTGTATTTGTGGTCCTGGCAACTGGACCTTTTTTGGAACACCATTATTTTTGTCTTACTGAGATTTACTCTCTCTCTCTCTCTCTCTCTCTCTCTCTCTCTCTCTCTCTCTCTCTCTCTCTCTCCTCTCTCTCTCTCTCTCTCTCTCTCTCTCACTCTCTCACTCTCTCACTCTCTCACTCTCTCACTCTCTCTCACTCTCTCAACTCTCTCTCTCTCTCTCTCTCTCTCTCTCTCTCTCTCTCTCTCTCTTCTCTCTCTCTCCCTCTCTCTCTCTCTCTCACTCGCTCCCTCTCCTCTACCCCCCCCTCTCTCTCTCTCTCTCTCTCTCTCCCTCTCCTCTAACTCCCCCCACCTCTCCCTCTCTCTCTCTCTCTCTCCCTCCCTGCCAGTCCTTGATCGGCCACATATGAATGAGTTACTAGAGGATGAGTCCCTGAGCGGGTTAGGGAGAAAACCCTGTGTAACTGTCTGCCCCTCCAATAGGACTACCTTAATATGTTCTGTTTCAGGGTGCCCCTCCAACAGGACTACCTCAATACGTTCTGTTTCAGGGTGCCCCTCCAACAGGACTACCTCAATATGTTCTGTTTCAGGCTGCCCCTCCAACAGGACTACCTCAATATGTTCTATTTCAGGGTGCCCCTCCAACAGGACTACCTCAATATGTTCTGTTTCAGGGTGCCCCTCCAACAGGACTACCTCAATACGTTCTGTTTCAGGGTGCCCCTCCAACAGGACTACCTCAATATGTTCTGTTTCAGGGTGCCCCTCCAACAGGACTACCTCAATACGTTCTGTTTCAGGGTGCCCCTCCAACAGGACTACCTCAATATGTTCTGTTTCAGGCTGCCCCTCCTGTTCCTCTTCCTATCATTCTGCAATTAGTAAATGTCAAAATAGAGTACTGTATACTCAATTAATTTACACTAACTTGATACTGTATTGATAGGTTAAAAAAAAGGACTATACTCTTTAAATATATCCCGTTATCAGGACTGGAGTTTGACATGGTCATAGTAATGTATTGGTGAGAGATGCACCAGATGATGTACTGATATGTAAGCAATAGTATATTATTCTACTCTTTAATTACAGTGAGCTCCAAAAGCATTGGGACAGCGACACATTTTTTGTTGTTTTGGCTCTGTACTCCATCACGGATAATCCTGAATGAATCGTGAATAATGATCAGTTAATTTAATTTTTTTACAGATGCACAAATATCATACCCCCCAAGACATGCTAACCACTCACCATTACAATAACAGGGGAAGTTAGCATGTCTTGGGGGTATGATATTTGTGTTTCTGTCTCTGTCCCAATACTTTTGGACCTCACTGTACATCACGTCAGGTTTGTTGTAGTAATTACACGTTAGAGAAAGGAGAAGGAGAAGCACTCTTGGAGGACCACACAGTTACATCAGTTACATTAAATGCAATTAAAATATTACTATTTACCTCTTAAATAAAAAGCTGGAGCTGAAATCCCATTAAATTTGGGCTAATTGGGTGAGTTTAATTATCAGCTGTGGCAGGGAGGAGGAAGTTTAGTTTGGGAGAAAGTGACAGAGTACATCCTGACCTAGATAGTGGGAGAGGAGAGAGAGAAAGAGTGTATGTGTGTGTATCTCTCTCTGTGTGTGTGTGTGTGTGTGTGTGTGTGTGTGTGTGTGTGTGTGTGGATGTGTCAGCTAGAGAGAAGGAGTGTGTGTGCGTGTGTGTCAGAGTAATTTTGTTTCAACAACGACCTTGTCCTGTAACCTCCTCTACTAAGAATAGATGTTCTGTAACCTCCTCTACTAAGAATAGATGTCCTGTAACCTCCTCTACTAAGAATAGATGTTCTGTAACCTCCTCTACTAAGAATATATGTCCTGTAACCTCCTCTACTAACAATATATGTTCTGTAACCTCCTCTACTAAGAATAGATGTCCTGTAACCTCCTCTACTAACAATATATGTGTCACGTTCGTTTAAGGATATGCGTACATGTTTATTAACTATTAAACACAACGACAAAACAACAACCGAAACGAAACGTGAAGTCCAAGGTAGAACACACAACATACCTTACAAGGAACAAGATCCCACAACTCACTAGTGCCAAACGGCTGCCTAAGTATGATCCCCAACAACATAGAAGTGTCCCCTGAGTCAGGGCGTGAGAGTACCCCCCCCCCAAAGGTGCGGACTCCGACCGCACAACCTTCACTTAACAGGGTAGGGGCCGGGTGGGCATTCCGCCTCGGAGGCGGATCCGGCTCTGGGCGTGATGACCTCATACTCTCCGCCTCCCTGTTGCGCCCCTGGTCTGGTCTGGACCTCGGCGCGCTGCTTCTCCTCTCCTTCCTCCCACGATACGCCAGGCCCTGTCTGGACCCTGGTGTGGGAGACCCCGAACCTGGAGAGGGCTGACGTCATGGTCTGGACTGGAGCCGCTGACCGGAGCTGGACCGGGCACCGGTGGAGCGGACTGCTCAGGCTCCGGACTGGAGCCGCTGACCGGAGCTGGACTAGGTACCGGTGGAGCGGACTGCTCTGGCTCCGGAGTGGAGCCGCTGACCGGAGCTGGACCAGACGACGGTGGGACGGGCTGCTCAGGCTCCGGACTGGAGCCGCTGACCGGAGCTGGACTGGACCCCGGTGGAGCGGACTGCTCTGGCTCCGGAGTGGAGCAGCTGACCGGAGCTGGATCAGGCACCGGTGGAGCGGACTGCTCTGGCTCCGGAGTGGAGCCGCTGACCGATGCCGGACCAGGCACCGGTGGAACGGGCACGGGCCGTGCCAGACTGGACACACGCACCACTGGTCTGGTGCGAGGAGCAGGCACGGGCCGGACCGGACTAGGAACACGCACCACTGGCATGGTGCGAGGAGCAGGAACAGGCCGGGCCAGACTGGCGACGCGCACCACAGGCTTAGTGCAAGGAGCAGGAACAGGTCGGGCTGGACTGGCGACGCGCACCACAGGCTTGGTGCGAGGAGCAGGAACAGGCCGGGCCGGACTGGCGACGCGCACCACAGGCTTGGTGCGAGGAGCAGGAACAGGCCGGGCCGGACGGGCGACGCGCACCACAGGCTTGGTGCGAGGAGCAGGAACAGGCCGGGCCGGACTGGCGACGCGCACCACTGGCTTTGTGCGAGCAGCAGGAACGGGCCGGGCCGGACTGGGAACACGCATCACTGGCTTGGTGCTGGGGAGCAGGAACGGGCCAGACCGGACTGGCGACACGCACCACTTGCTTGGTGCGAGGAGCAGGACTTGGTTCCTTTATTAACCCCCGCTCCTTCTGCTGCCTAACCAGCTCCTCTCACCGTGCCTCTACTTTTTCCTTCTCCCTTTGAGCCTCCTGTAGCGCCTCCCTCTGACCGAATAACTCCTGCTCCCTCTGAGCCAACAGCCCCCGTAACATGGTGGCCTCCTCTCCTAACCTGCAGATCCGCCCTTTCACTGCCTCCTGCTGCCACGTCGTCCACACCGTGTTTTCCCCCCCAACATTTTATTGGGGTTGCCTCTCGGGTCTCCGTTGTCGGCACTGTTGGTGCCGTTTCTCCTCTCCTACCCGGGCTTCCTCCTTTATCGTCTTCCGATAACAGACGGCCTCCTCCTCTGTAATTCTCCCCCAACCGAGGAGGACATCTACTAATGTTACCTCCTGTTGAGTCCCAGGCGTTTGCTCCATCTCGGCACGCTGCTTGGTCCTTGTTTGGTGGGATCTTCTGTCACGTTCGTTGAAGGACAGGTCAGACCAAGGCGCAGCGTGATATGCGTACATGTTTATTAACTATTAAACACAACGACAAAACAACAACCGAAACAAAACGTGAAGTCCAAGGTAGAACACACAACATACCTTACAAGGAACAAGATCCCACAACTCACTAGTGCCAAACGGCTGCCTAAGTACGATCCCCAATCAGAGACAATGAGCGACAGCTGCCTCTGATTGGGAACCACACGGGCCAACATAGAACTATACATACTAGATCCCACACATAGAAAAAGCACAACAAGGAATATACACACCCTGACTCAAAATATACGAGTCCCCTGAGTCAGGGCGTGACAATATGTTCTGTAACCTCCTCTACTAAGAATATATGTTCTGTAACCTCCTCTACTAACAATATATGCGTCACGTTCGTTCAAGGATATGCGTACATGTTTTTAACTATTAAACACAATGACAAAACAACAACCGAAACGAAACGTGAAGTCCAAGGTAGAACACACAACATACCTTACAAGGAACAAGATCCCACAACTCACTGGTGCCAAACGGCTGCCTAAGTATGATCCCCAATCAGAGACAACGAGCGACAGCTGCCTCTGATTGGGAACCACACCGGCAAACATAGAACTATACATACTAGATCCCACACATAGAAAAAGCACAACAAGGAATATACACACCCTGACTCAACATATAAGCGTCCCCTGAGTCAGGGCGTGACAGTACCCCCCCAAAGGTGCGGACTCCGACCGCACAACCTTCACTTAACAGGGTAGGGGCCGGGTGGGCATTCCGCCTCGGAGGCGAATCCGGCTCTGGGCGTGACGACCTCATACTCTCCGCCTCCCTGTTGCGCCCCTGGTCTGGTCTGGACCTCGGCGCGCTGCTTCCCCTCTCCTTCCTCCCACGATACGCCAGGCCCTGTCTGGACCCTGGTGTGGGAGACCCCGAACCTGGAGAGGGGCTGACGTCATGGTCTGGACTGGAGCTGCTGACCGGAGCTGGACCGGAGCTGGACCGGGTACCGGTGGAGCGGACTGCTCAGGCTCCGGACTGGAGCCGCTGACCGGAGCTGGACTGAGCACCGGTGGAGTGGACTGCTCTGGCTCCAGAGTGGAGCCGCTGACCGGAGCTGGACCAGACGACGGTGGGACGGGCTGCTCAGGCTCCGGACTGAAGCCGCTGACCGGAGCTGGACTGGACCCCGGTGGAGCGGACTGCTCTGGCTCCGGAGTGGAGCAGCTGACCGGAGCTGGATCAGGCACCGGTGGAGCGGACTGCTCTGGCTCCGGAGTGGAGCCGCTGACTGATGCCAGACCAGGCACCGGTGGAACGGGCACGGGCCGTGCCAGACTGGACACACGCACCACTGGTCTGGTGCGAGGAGCAGGCACGGGCCGGACCGGACTAGGAACACGCACCACTGGCCTGGTGCGAGGAGCAGGAACAGGCCGGGCCAGACTGGCGACGCGCACCACAGTCTGGGTGCGAGGAGCAGGAACAGGCCGGGCCGGACTGGCGACACGCACCACAGGCTTGGTGCGAGGAGCAGGAACAGGCCGGGCCGGACTGGCGACGCGCACCACAGGCTTGGTGCGAGGAGCAGGAACAGGCCGGGCTAGACTGGCGACGCGCACCACTGGCTTGGTGCGAGGAGCAGGAACGGGTCGGGCCGGACTGGGAACACGCACCACAGGCTTGGTGCTTGGGAGCAGGAATGGGCCGGACCGGACTGGCGACACGCACCACTTCCTTGGTGCGAGGAGCAGGACTGGGTTCCTTTATTAACCCCCGCTCCTTCTGCTGCCTAACCAGCTCCTCTCACCGTGCCTTTACTCTTTCCTTCTCCCTTTTACCCTCCTGTAGCGCCTCCCTCTGACCGAATAACTCCTGCTCCCTCTGAGCCAACAGCCCCCGTAACATGGTGACCTCCTCTCCTAACCTGCAGATCCGCCCTTTCACTGCCTCCTGCTGCCTCGTCGTCCACACCGTGTTTCCCCCCCCAACATTTTCTTGGGGTTGCCTCTCGGGTCTCCGTTGTCGGCACTGTTGGTGCCGTTTCTCCTCTCCTACCCGGGCTTCCTCCTTCATCGTCTTCCGATAACGGACGGCCTCCTCCTCTGTAATTCTCCCCCAACCGAGGAGGACATCTACTAATGTTACCTCCTATTGAGTCCCAGGCGTTTGCTCCTTCTCGGCACGCTGCTTGGTCCTTGTTTGGTGGGATCTTCTGTCACGTTCGTTTAAGGACGGGTCAGACCAAGGCGCAGCGTGATATGCGTACATGTGTATTAACTATTAAACACAACGACAAAACAACAACCGAAACGAAACGTGAAGTCCAAGGTAGAACACACAACATACCTTACAAGGAACAAGATCCCACAACTCACTAGTGCCAAACGGCTGCCTAAGTACGATCCCCAATCAGAGACAATGAGCGACAGCTGCCTCTGATTGGGAACCACACGGGCCAACATAGAACTATACATACTAGATCCCACACATAGAAAAAGCACAACAAGGAATATACACACCCTGACTCAAAATATACGAGTCCCCTGAGTCAGGGCGTGACAATATGTTCTGTAACCTCCTCTACTAAGAATAGATGTCCTGTAACATCCTCTACTAAGAATAGATGTGAGTCTCTGATTTCCGTTGTTATCTTCTACAGACTCTGAAGACCCAGGTTCTGTTAGAGGACAGGTTCCCAGCACTGCAGGTTCTGTTTGAGTAAAGGGACCCAGCACTGCAGGTTCTGTTTTAGGACAGGGACCCAGCACTGCAGGTTCTGTTTGAGGAAAGGGACCCAGCACTGCAGGTTCTGTTTGAGGACAGGGAACCAGCACTGCTGGTTCTGTTTGAGGACAGGTACCCAGCACTGCAGGTTCTGTTTGAGGACAGGTACCCAGCACTGCAGGTTCTGTTTAAACAGAGTCATTAAATGGTGCCTACAGCATCATCATAATAGCTTTACTATAGGCACAGTATCTGGGGTCAAGACAAGCTTATGATATTATTAAAGAATATACAGTTAAATATACACTATTGTTGTGTACAATAGATTACACTTAGTTACACGTTAGTTACAATAGCAGTACTCCAGGTAGGATCTGATGCATTGTACCTCTGATACCTAAATATACTCTCTCTGTACATCCACATGTAAGCTGGCCTCAAGGTCTATGGGCCTCCCTCAGAGCAGCCTGGCCCAGTTTCAGGGCCATGACTGCAGGCAGACAGGCAGCATAGTTCAGGGCAGGGAGGGAGGCGGCCGTGTGTTTCAGCCCAAGTGGAGCTGTTCTGTGTCTGTCTTGTCTGAGCGACTCCTGTGCTTCATTAAGGAACAAGATATACAGTTTCCACCCCATTAGGGATGCCTTTAGGAGAGAAACACCATAAGACTTCTCACAGACAACTCACCTCATCAGCAATGCATTGCAATAACCTAAAAGGAGGAGGGGAGGGAGAGTCAGAGGTGGGGGAATAAACAGCATGATCTTGTATACAATGTCTTTACAGCAGAGTGGAAAGGAGGAAAATAATTTACACAATACAATGTGGTCCAGATTAATCAAACGCTTGGAAATTTAGCAGAATAGGATGAATGAGTCTATTCCATCTAATGGCATGTGATTTACCGAAGGCAGTAAGGGTCTTCTTGAGCCTACTCATCTCTTCATCGGGGTGCCACTGCAGCCGACTACAGCCACATATTCTCTACAGTAACAAAGTCACTACAGCCACAGAGTAATTACATCCGCATGGTCACCACAGCCACATAGTCATTACAGTCACATAGTAACTACAGTAACATAGTCACTACAACCTCATAGTAACTACAGCCACATAGTCACTGCAGCCAAATAGTCACTGCAGCCACAAAGTCACTACAGCCTCATTTTCACTACATCCACATAGTCTCTACAGCCACATAGTCACTACAGTAACAAAGTCACTACAGCCACATAGTCACTACAGCCACATTGTCATTCCAGCCACATAGTCACTACATCCGCATGGTCACCACAGCCACATAGTCACTACAGCCTCATAGTCACTACAGCCACAAAGTCACTACAGCCACAAAGTCACTGCAGCCACAGAGTGAATAAAGCCACATAGTCACTACACGCACATAGTCACCACAGCCACATTGTCACTACAGCCACATAGTCTCTACAGCCACATAGTCTCTACAGCCACATAGTCACTACAGCCACATAGTCTCTACAGCCACATAGTCACTACAGCCACATAGTCTCTACAGCCACATAGTCACTACAGCCACATAGTCACTACAGCCACATAGTCACTACAGCCACATAGTCACTACACCCACATAGTCTCTACAGCCACATAGTCTCTACAGCCACATAGTCACTACAGCCACATAGTCTCTACAGCCACATAGTCACTACAGCCACATAGTCACTACAGCCACATAGTCACTACAGCCACATAGTCACTACAGCCACATAGTCACTACAGCCACAGTCTCTACAGCCACATAGTCACTACAGCCACATAGTCACTACAGCCACATAGTCACTACAGCCACATAGTCACTACAGCCACATAGTCACTACAGCCACATAGTCTCTACAGCCACAGAGTCACTACACCCACATAGTCACTACAGCCACATAGTCACTACACCCACATAGTCACTACAGCCACATAGTCACTACAGCCACATAGTCACTACAGCCACATAGTCACTACACCCACATAGTCTCTACAGCCACATAGTCACTACAGCCACATAATAACTACAGCCACATAGTCACTACAGCCACATAGTCACTACAGCCACATAGTCACTACAGCCACATAGTCACTACACCCACATAGTCTCTACAGCCACATAGTCACTACAGCCACATAGTCACTACAGCCACATGGTCTCTACAGCCACATAGTCACTACAGCCACATAGTCACTACAGCCACATAGTCACTACAGCCACATAGTCTCTACAGCCACATAGTCACTACAGCCACATAGTCACTACACCCACATAGTCACTACAGCCACATAGTCACTACAGCCACATAGTCACTACAGCCACATAGTCTCTACAGCCACATAGTCACTACAGCCACATAGTCACTACAGCCACATAGTCTCTACAGCCACATAGTCACTACAGCCACATAGTCACTACAGCCACATAGTCACTACAGCCACATAGTCACTACACCCACATAGTCTCTACAGCCACAGATTCACTACACCCACATAGTCACTACAGCCACATAGTCACTACACCCACATAGTCACTACAGCCACATAGTCTCTACAGCCACATAGTCACTACAGCCACATAGTCACTACAGCCACATAGTCACTACAGCCACATAGTCACTACAGCCACATAGTCACTACACCCACATAGTCTCTACAGCCACATAGTCACTACAGCCACATAGTCACTACAGCCACATAGTCTCTACAGCCACATAGTCACTACAGCCACATAGTCACTACACCCACATAGTCACTACAGCCACATAGTTACTACAGCCACGTAGTCACTACAGCCACATAGTCTCTACAGCCACATAGTCACTACAGCCACATAGTTACTACAGCCACATAGTCTCTACAGCCACATAGTCACTACAGCCACATAGTCACTACAGCCACATAGTCACTACAGCCACATAGTCACTACACCCACATAGTCTCTACAGCCACAGAGTCACTACACCCACATAGTCACTACAGCCACATAGTCACTACACCCACATAGTCTCTACAGCCACATAGTCACTACAGCCACATAGTCACTACAGCCACATAGTCACTACACCCACATAGTCTCTACAGCCACATAGTCACTACAGCCACATAGTCACTACAGCCACATAGTCACTACAGCCACATAGTCACTACACCCACATAGTCTCTACAGCCACATAGTCACTACAGCCACATAGTCACTACAGCCACATAGTCTCTACAGCCACATAGTCACTGCAGCCACATAGTCACTATAGCCAAATAGTCACTACAGCCACATAGTCACTACAGCCACATAGTCACTGCAGCCACATAGTCACTACAGCCACATAGTCACTGGAGCACTACAGCCTGACAGCAGCCTGAATGATGTTTAGTGTTTGCTCGGAGTCTCACAGTAGCCTGAAGGATGTTTAGTGTTTGCTCGGAGTCTCACAGTAGCCTGAAGGATGTTTAGTGCTTGCTAGGAGTCTCACAGTAGCCTTTAGGATGTTTTGTGTTTGCTTCGGATTCTGACTGTAGCCTGAAGGATGTTTAGTGTTTGCACGGAGTCTGACAGCAGCCTGAAGGATGTTTAGTGTTTTCTCAGAGTATCACAATAGCCTGAAGGATGTTTAGGGTTTGCTCGTAGTCTCAAAGTAGCCTGAAGTATGTTTAGTGTTTGCTCTGGGTCTCACAGTACTGAAGGATGTTTAGTGTTTGCTCATAGTCTCACAGTAGCCTGAAGGGATGTTTAGTTTTTGCTCTAAGTCTCACAGTAGCCTGAAGGATGTTTAGTGTTTGATCGGAGTCTCACAGTAGCCTGAAGTATGTTTAGTGCTTGCTAGGAGTCTCACAGTAGCCTGAAGGATGTTTATTGTTTGATCCGAGTCTGACAGTAGCTTGAAGGATGGTTTGTGTTTGCTCGGAGTCTCACTGTAGCGTGAAGGATGTTTAGTGTTTTCTCTGAGTCTGACTGTAGCCTGAAAGAAGTTTACTGTTTGCTCAGAGTCTCAAAGTAGCCTGAAGGATGTTTAGTGTTTGCTCGGAGTCTGACAGCAGCCTGAAGGATGTTTAGTGTTTGTTAGGAGTCTGAGAGTAGCCTGAAGTATGTTTAGTGTTTGCTCTGGAGTCTGACAGTAGTCTGAAGGATGTTTAGTGTGTTCTGAGTCTTACAGTAGCCTGAAGGATGTTTAGTGTTTGGTCAGAGTCTCACAGTAGCGTGAAGGATGTTTAGTGTTTGCTCGGTGTCTGACAGTAGCCTGAAGGATGTTTAGTGTTTGCTTGGAGTCTCACAGTAGCCTCTAGAATGTTTAGTGTTTTCTCTGAGTCTGACTGTAGCCTGAAGGATGTTTAGTGTTTGCTCGGAGTCTTACAGTAGCATGAAGGATGATTAGTGTTTGATCCGAGTCTAACAGTAGCTTGAGGGATGTTTTGTGTTTGCTCGGAGTCTGACTGTAGCCTGAAGGATGTTTGGTGTTTGCCTCGGATTCTCACAGTAGCTTGAAGGATATTCAGTGTTGGCTTGGAATCTGACAGTATCCTGAAGGATGTTATGTGTTTGCTCGGAGTCTGACAGTAGCCTGAAGGATGTTTAATGTTTGCTCGGAGTCTTGCTGTAGCCTGAAGGATGTTTAGTGTTTGCTCGGAGTCTGACTGTAACCTGAAGGATGTTTAGTGTTTCCTCTGTGTCTGACTGTAGCCTGAAGGATGTTTAGTGTTTGCTCAGAGTCTGACAGTAGCCTGAAGGATGTTTAGTGTTTCTTCGGAGTCTGACTGTAGCCTGAAGGATGTTTAGTGTTTGCTTGGAGTCTCACAGTAGCCTGAAGGATGTTTAGTGTTTGATCGGAGTCTGACAGTAGCCTGAATGATGTTTAGTGTTTGCTCGGAGTCTTACAGTAGCCTGAAGGATGTTTAGTGTGTTCTGAGTATTACAGTAGCCTGAAGGATGTTTAGTATTTGCTCGGAGTCTGACAGTAGCCTGAAGGATGTTTAGTGTTTGCTCTGAGTTTGACTGTAGCCTGAATGATGTTTAGTGTTTGCTCAGAGTCTTATAGTAGTCTGAAGGATGTTTAGTGGTTGCTCGGAGTCTGACAGTAGCCTGAAGGATATTTAGTGTTTGCTCGGAGTCTTACAGTAGCCTGAAGGATGTTTAGTGTGTTCTGAGTATTACAGTAGCCTGAAGGATGTTTAGTGTGTTCTGAGTATTACAGTAGCCTGAAGGATGTTTAGTGTTTGCTCTGAGTCTGACAGTAAGCTGAAGGATGTTTAGTGTTTGCTCGGAGTCTGACTGTAGCCTGAAGGATGTTTAGTGTTTGCTCAGAGTCTTATAGTAGTCTGAAGGATGTTTAGTGGTTGCTCGGAGTCTGACAGTAGCCTGAAGGATATTTAGTGTTTGCTCGGAGTCTTACAGTAGCCTGAAGGATGTTTAGTGTGTTCTGAGTATTACAGTAGCCTGAAGGATGTTTAGTGTTTGCTCGGAGTCTGACAGTAGCCTGAAGTATGTTTAGTGTTTGCTCTGAGTCTTACAGTAGCCTGAAGGATGTTTAGTGTTTGCTTGGAATCTCATAGTAGCGTGAACGATTTTTAGTGTTTTCTCTGAGTCTGACTGTAGCCTGAAGGATGTTTAGTGTTTGCTCGGAGTCTTACAGTAGCATGAAGGATGATTAGTGTTTGATCCGAGTCTGACAGTAGCTTGAGGGATGTTTTGTGTTTGCTCGGAGTCTGACTGTAGCCTGAAGGATGTTTGGTGTTTGCCTCGGATTCTCACAGTAGCTTGAAGGATGTTCAGTGTTTGCTTGGAATCTGACAGTATCCTGAAGGATGTTATGTGTTTGCTCGGAGTCTGACAGTAGCCTGAAATATGTTTAGTGTGTTCTGAGTATTACAGTAGCCTGAAGGATGTTTAGTGTTTGCTCGGAGTCTTGCTGTAGCCTGAAGGATGTTTAGTGTTTGCTCGGAGTCTGACTGTAACCTGAAGGATGTTTAGTGTTTCCTCTGTGTCTGACTGTAGCCTGAAGGATGTTTAGTGTTTGCTCAGAGTCTGACAGTAGCCTGAAGGATGTTTAGTGTTTCTTCGGAGTCTGACTGTAGCCTGAAGGATGTTTAGTGTTTGCTTGGAGTCTCACAGTAGCCTGAAGGATGTTTAGTGTTTGATCGGAGTCTGACAGTAGCCTGAAGGATGTTTAGTGTTTGCTCGGAGTCTTACAGTAGCCTGAAGGATGTTTAGTGTGTTCTGAGTATTACAGTAGCCTAAAGGATGTTTAGTGTTTGCTCGGAGTCTGACAGTAGCCTGAAGGATGTTTAGTGTTTGCTCGGAGATTGACTGTAGCCTGAAGGATGTTTAGTGTTTGCTCAGAGTCTTATAGTAGTCTGAAGGATGTTTGGTGGTTGCTCGGAGTCTGACAGTAGCCTGAAGGATATTTAGTGTTTGCTCGGAGTCTTACAGTAGCCTGAAGGATGTTTAGTGTGTTCTGAGTATTACAGTAGCCTGAAAGATGTTTAGTGTGTTCTGAGTATTACAGTAGCCTGAAGGATGTTTAGTGTTTGCTCTGAGTCTGACAGTAGCCTGAAGGATGTTTAGTGTTTGCTCGGAGTCTGACTGTAGCCTGAAGGATGTTTATTGTTTGCTCAGAGTCTTATAGTAGTCTGAAGGATGTTTAGTGTTTGCTCAGTCTTATAGTAGTCTGAAGGATGTTCAGTGGTTGCTCGGAGTCTGACAGTAGCCTGAAGGATGTTTAGTGTTTGCTCGGAGTCTGACAGTAGCCTGAAGTATGTTTAGTGTTTGCTCTGAGTCTCACAGTAGCCTGAAGTATGTTTAGTGTTTGCTCGGAGTCTGACTGTAGCCTGAAGGATGTTTAGTGTTTGTTCAGAGTCTTATAGTAGTCTGAAGGATGTTTAGTGGTTGCTCGGAGTCTGACAGTAGCCTGAAGGATATTTAGTGTTTGCTCGGAGTCTTACAGTAGCCTGAAGGATGTTTAGTGTGTTCTGAGTATTACAGTAGCCTGAAGGATGTTTAGTGTTTGCTCGGAGTCTGACAGTAGCCTGTAAGGATGTTTAGTGTTTGCTCGGAGTCTCACAGTAGCCTGAAGTATGTTTAGTGCTTGCTAGGAGTCTCACAGTAGCCTGAAGGTTGTTTATTGTTTGATCCGAGTCTGACAGTAGCTTGAAGGATGGTTTGTGTTTGCTCGGAGTCTCACTGTAGCGTGAAGGATGTTTAGTGTTTTCTCTGAGTCTGACTGTAGCCTGAAAGAAGTTTACTGTTTGCTCAGAGTCTCAAAGTAGCCTGAAGGATGTTTAGTGTTTGCTCGGAGTCTGACAGCAGCCTGAAGGATGTTTAGTGTTTGTTAGGAGTCTGAGAGTAGCCTGAAGTATGTTTAGTGTTTGCTCTGAGTCTGACAGTAGTCTGAAGGATGTTTAGTGTGTTCTGAGTCTTACAGTAGCCTGAAGGATGTTTAGTGTTTGGTCAGAGTCTCACAGTAGCGTGAAGGATGTTTAGTGTTTGCTCGGTGTCTGACAGTAGCCTGAAGGATGTTTAGTGTTTGCTTGGAGTCTCACAGTAGCCTCTAGAATGTTTAGTGTTTTCTCTGAGTCTGACTGTAGCCTGAAGGATGTTTAGTGTTTGCTCGGAGTCTTACAGTAGCATGAAGGATGATTAGTGTTTGATCCGAGTCTAACAGTAGCTTGAGGGATGTTTTGTGTTTGCTCGGAGTCTGACTGTAGCCTGAAGGATGTTTGGTGTTTGCCTCGGATTCTCACAGTAGCTTGAAGGATATTCAGTGTTGGCTTGGAATCTGACAGTATCCTGAAGGATGTTATGTGTTTGCTCGGAGTCTGACAGTAGCCTGAAATATGTTTAGTGTGTTCTGAGTATTACAGTAGCCTGAAGGATGTTTAATGTTTGCTCGGAGTCTTGCTGTAGCCTGAAGGATGTTTAGTGTTTGCTCGGAGTCTGACTGTAACCTGAAGGATGTTTAGTGTTTCCTCTGTGTCTGACTGTAGCCTGAAGGATGTTTAGTGTTTGCTCAGAGTCTGACAGTAGCCTGAAGGATGTTTAGTGTTTCTTCGGAGTCTGACTGTAGCCTGAAGGATGTTTAGTGTTTGCTTGGAGTCTCACAGTAGCCTGAAGGATGTTTAGTGTTTGATCGGAGTCTGACAGTAGCCTGAATGATGTTTAGTGTTTGCTCGGAGTCTTACAGTAGCCTGAAGGATGTTTAGTGTGTTCTGAGTATTACAGTAGCCTGAAGGATGTTTAGTATTTGCTCGGAGTCTGACAGTAGCCTGAAGGATGTTTAGTGTTTGCTCTGAGTTTGACTGTAGCCTGAATGATGTTTAGTGTTTGCTCAGAGTCTTATAGTAGTCTGAAGGATGTTTAGTGGTTGCTCGGAGTCTGACAGTAGCCTGAAGGATATTTAGTGTTTGCTCGGAGTCTTACAGTAGCCTGAAGGATGTTTAGTGTGTTCTGAGTATTACAGTAGCCTGAAGGATGTTTAGTGTGTTCTGAGTATTACAGTAGCCTGAAGGATGTTTAGTGTTTGCTCTGAGTCTGACAGTAAGCTGAAGGATGTTTAGTGTTTGCTCGGAGTCTGACTGTAGCCTGAAGGATGTTTAGTGTTTGCTCAGAGTCTTATAGTAGTCTGAAGGATGTTTAGTGGTTGCTCGGAGTCTGACAGTAGCCTGAAGGATATTTAGTGTTTGCTCTGAGTCTTACAGTAGCCTGAAGGATGTTTAGTGTGTTCTGAGTATTACAGTAGCCTGAAGGATGTTTAGTGTTTGCTCGGAGTCTGACAGTAGCCTGAAGTATGTTTAGTGTTTGCTCTGAGTCTTACAGTAGCCTGAAGGATGTTTAGTGTTTGCTTGGAATCTCATAGTAGCGTGAACGATTTTTAGTGTTTTCTCTGAGTCTGACTGTAGCCTGAAGGATGTTTAGTGTTTGCTCGGAGTCTTACAGTAGCATGAAGGATGATTAGTGTTTGATCCGAGTCTGACAGTAGCTTGAGGGATGTTTTGTGTTTGCTCGGAGTCTGACTGTAGCCTGAAGGATGTTTGGTGTTTGCCTCGGATTCTCACAGTAGCTTGAAGGATGTTCAGTGTTTGCTTGGAATCTGACAGTATCCTGAAGGATGTTATGTGTTTGCTCGGAGTCTGACAGTAGCCTGAAATATGTTTAGTGTGTTCTGAGTATTACAGTAGCCTGAAGGATGTTTAGTGTTTGCTCGGAGTCTTGCTGTAGCCTGAAGGATGTTTAGTGTTTGCTCGGAGTCTGACTGTAACCTGAAGGATGTTTAGTGTTTCCTCTGTGTCTGACTGTAGCCTGAAGGATGTTTAGTGTTTGCTCAGAGTCTGACAGTAGCCTGAAGGATGTTTAGTGTTTCTTCGGAGTCTGACTGTAGCCTGAAGGATGTTTAGTGTTTGCTTGGAGTCTCACAGTAGCCTGAAGGATGTTTAGTGTTTGATCGGAGTCTGACAGTAGCCTGAAGGATGTTTAGTGTTTGCTCGGAGTCTTACAGTAGCCTGAAGGATGTTTAGTGTGTTCTGAGTATTACAGTAGCCTAAAGGATGTTTAGTGTTTGCTCGGAGTCTGACAGTAGCCTGAAGGATGTTTAGTGTTTGCTCGGAGATTGACTGTAGCCTGAAGGATGTTTAGTGTTTGCTCAGAGTCTTATAGTAGTCTGAAGGATGTTTGGTGGTTGCTCGGAGTCTGACAGTAGCCTGAAGGATATTTAGTGTTTGCTCGGAGTCTTACAGTAGCCTGAAGGATGTTTAGTGTGTTCTGAGTATTACAGTAGCCTGAAAGATGTTTAGTGTGTTCTGAGTATTACAGTAGCCTGAAGGATGTTTAGTGTTTGCTCTGAGTCTGACAGTAGCCTGAAGGATGTTTAGTGTTTGCTCGGAGTCTGACTGTAGCCTGAAGGATGTTTATTGTTTGCTCAGAGTCTTATAGTAGTCTGAAGGATGTTTAGTGTTTGCTCAGTCTTATAGTAGTCTGAAGGATGTTCAGTGGTTGCTCGGAGTCTGACAGTAGCCTGAAGGATGTTTAGTGTTTGCTCGGAGTCTGACAGTAGCCTGAAGTATGTTTAGTGTTTGCTCTGAGTCTCACAGTAGCCTGAAGTATGTTTAGTGTTTGCTCGGAGTCTGACTGTAGCCTGAAGGATGTTTAGTGTTTGTTCAGAGTCTTATAGTAGTCTGAAGGATGTTTAGTGGTTGCTCGGAGTCTGACAGTAGCCTGAAGGATATTTAGTGTTTGCTCGGAGTCTTACAGTAGCCTGAAGGATGTTTAGTGTGTTCTGAGTATTACAGTAGCCTGAAGGATGTTTAGTGTTTGCTCGGAGTCTGACAGTAGCCTGTAAGGATGTTTAGTGTTTGCTCGGAGTCTGACTGTAGCCTGAAGGATGTTTAGTGTTTGCTCAGAGTCTTATAGTAGTCTGAACGATGTTCAGTGGTTGCTCGGAGTCTGACAGTAGCCTGAAGGATATTTAGTGTTTGCTCAGAGTATTACAGTAGCCTGAAGGATGTTTAGTGTGTTCTGAGTCTTACAGTAGCCTGAAGAATGTTTAGTGTTTGCTCAGAGTCTCACAGTAGCGTGAAGGATGTTTAGTGTTTGCTCGGTGTCTGACTGTAGCCTGAAGGATGTTTAGTGTTTGCTCAGAGTCTTACAGTAGCATGAAGGATGTTTAGTGTTTGCTCTGAGTCTTACAGTAGCCTGAAGGATGTTTAGTGTTTGCTTGGAATCTCATAGTAGCGTGAACGATTTTTAGTGTTTGCTCTGAGTCTCACAGTTGCCTGAAGGATGTTTAGTGTTTGCTCGGAATCTGACAGTAGCCTGAAGTATGTTTAGTGTTTGCTCTGAGTCTCACAGTAGCCTGAAGGATGTTTAGTGTTTTCTCGTAATCTCATAGTAGCGTGAACGATTTTTAGTGTTTGCTCTGAGTCTCACAGTAGCCTGAAGGATGTTTAGTGTTTGCTCAGAGTCTGACAGTAGCCTGAAGGATGTTTAGTGTTTGCTCTGAGTCTGGGTGTAGCCTGAAGGATGTTTAGTGTTTGATTGGTGTCTCACAGTAGCCTGAAGGATGTTTAGTGTTTGTTCGGAGTCTGAGAGTAGCCTGAAGGATGTTTAGTGTTTGCTCTGAGTCTTACAGTAGCCTGAAGGATGTTTAGTGTTTGCTCGGAGTCTGACTGTAGCCTGAAGGATGTTTAGTGTTTGCTCGGAGTCTGAATGTAGCCTGAAGGATGTTTAGTGTTTGCTCTGAGTCTGACAGTAGCCTGAAGGATGTTTAGTGTTTCTTCGGAGTCTGACTGTAGCCTGAAGGATGTTTAGTGTTTGCTTGGAGTCTCACAGTAGCCTGAAGGATGTTTAGTGTTTGATCGGAGTCTGACAGTAGCCTGAAGGATGTTTAGTGTTTGCTCGGAGTCTTACAGTAGCCTGAAGGATGTTTAGTGTGTTCTGAGTATTACAGTAGCCTAAAGGATGTTTAGTGTTTGCTCGGAGTCTGACAGTAGCCTGAAGGATGTTTAGTGTTTGCTCGGAGATTGACTGTAGCCTGAAGGATGTTTAGTGTTTGCTCAGAGTCTTATAGTAGTCTGAAGGATGTTTAGTGGTTGCTCGGAGTCTGACAGTAGCCTGAAGGATATTTAGTGTTTGCTCGGAGTCTTACAGTAGCCTGAAGGATGTTTAGTGTGTTCTGAGTATTACAGTAGCCTGAAAGATGTTTAGTGTGTTCTGAGTATTACAGTAGCCTGAAGGATGTTTAGTGTTTGCTCTGAGTCTGACAGTAGCCTGAAGGATGTTTAGTGTTTGCTCGGAGTCTGACTGTAGCCTGAAGGATGTTTATTGTTTGCTCAGAGTCTTATAGTAGTCTGAAGGATGTTTAGTGTTTGCTAAGTCTTATAGTAGTCTGAAGGATGTTCAGTGGTTGCTCGGAGTCTGACAGTAGCCTGAAGGATATTTAGTGTTTGCTCGGAGTCTGACAGTAGCCTGAAGTATGTTTAGTGTTTGCTCTGAGTCTCACAGTAGCCTGAAGTATGTTTAGTGTTTGCTCGGAGTCTGACTGTAGCCTGAAGGATGTTTAGTGTTTGTTCAGAGTCTTATAGTAGTCTGAAGGATGTTTAGTGGTTGCTCGGAGTCTGACAGTAGCCTGAAGGATATTTAGTGTTTGCTCGGAGTCTTACAGTAGCCTGAAGGATGTTTAGTGTGTTCTGAGTATTACAGTAGCCTGAAGGATGTTTAGTGTTTGCTCGGAGTCTGACAGTAGCCTGTAAGGATGTTTAGTGTTTGCTCGGAGTCTGACTGTAGCCTGAAGGATGTTTAGTGTTTGCTCAGAGTCTTATAGTAGTCTGAACGATGTTTAGTGTTTGATCTGAGTCTGACAGTAGCTCGAGGGATGTTTTGTTTTTGCTCGGAGTCTGACTGTAGCCTAAAGGATGTTTAGTGTTTGCTCGGAGTCTGACAGTAGCCTGAAGTATGTTTAGTGTTTGCTCTGAGTCTTACAGTAGCCTGAAGGATGTTTAGTGTTTGCTTGGAATCTCATAGTAGCGTGAAGATTTTTAGTGTTTGCTCTGAGTCTCACAGTTGCCTGAAGGATGTTTAGTGTTTGCTCGGAATCTGACAGTAGCCTGAAGTATGTTTAGTGTTTGCTCTGAGTCTCACAGTAGCCTGAAGGATGTTTAGTGTTTTCTCGTAATCTCATAGTAGCGTGAACGATTTTTAGTGTTTGCTCTGAGTCTCACAGTAGCCTGAAGGATGTTTAGTGTTTGCTCAGAGTCTGACAGTAGCCTGAAGGATGTTTAGTGTTTGCTCGGAGTCTGGGTGTAGCCTGAAGGATGTTTAGTGTTTGATTGGTGTCTCACAGTAGCCTGAAGGATGTTTAGTGTTTGTTCGGAGTCTGAGAGTAGCCTGAAGGATGTTTAGTGTTTGCTCTGAGTCTTACAGTAGCCTGAAGGATGTTTAGTGTTTGCTCTGAGTCTGACTGTAGCCTGAAGGATGTTTAGTGTTTGCTCGGAGTCTGAATGTAGCCTGAAGGATGTTTAGTGTTTGCTCTGAGTCTGACAGTAGCCTGAAGGATGTTTAGTGTTTGCTCTGAGTCTTACAGTAGCCTGAAGGATTTTTAGTGTGTTCTGAGTATTACAGTAGCCTGAAGGATGTTTAGTGTGTTCTGAGTATTACAGTAGCCTGAAGGATGTTTAGTGTTTGTTCTGAGTATTACAGTAGCCTGAAGGATGTTTAGTGTGTTCTGAGTATTACTGTAGCCTGAAGAATATTTAGTGTTTGCTCGGAGTCTGACTGTAGCCTGAAGGATGTTTAGTGTGTTCTGAGTATTACAGTAGCCTGAAGGATGTTTAGTGTTTGCTCGGAGTCTGAATGTAGCCTGAAGGATGTTTAGTGTTTGCTCGGAGTCTGAATGTAGCCTGAAGGATGTTTAGTGTGTTCTGAGTATTACAGTAGCCTGAAGGATGTTTAGTGTTTGCTCGGAGTCTGAATGTAGCCTGAAGGATGTTTAGTGTTTGCTCTGAGTCTGACAGTAGCCTGAAGGATGTTTAGTGTTTGCTCTGAGTCTTACAGTAGCCTGAAGGATTTTTAGTGTGTTCTGAGTATTACAGTAGCCTGAAGGATGTTTAGTGTGTTCTGAGTATTACAGTAGCCTGAAGGATGTTTAGTGTTTGTTCTGGAGTATTACAGTAGCCTGAAGGATGTTTAGTGTGTTCTGAGTATTACTGTAGCCTGAAGAATATTTAGTGTTTGCTCGGAGTCTGACTGTAGCCTGAAGGATGTTTAGTGTGTTCTGAGTATTACAGTAGCCTGAAGGATGTTTAGTGTTTGCTCGGAGTCTGAATGTAGCCTGAAGGATGTTTAGTGTTTGCTCGGAGTCTGACAGTAGCCTGAAGGATGTTTAGTGTTTGCTCTGAGTCTTACAGTAGCCTGAAGGATGTTTAGTGTGTTCTGAGTATTACAGTAGCCTGAAGGATGTTTAGTGTGTTCTGAGTATTACAGTAGCCTGAAGGATGTTTAGTGTTTGGTCTGAGTATTACAGTAGCCTGAAGGATGTTTAGTGTGTTCTGAGTATTACAGTAGCGTGAAGAATGTTTAGTGTTTGCTCTGAGTCTGACTGTAGCCTGAAGGATGTTAAGTGTTTGCTCGGAGTCTGACAGTAGCCTGAAGGATGTTTAGTGTTTGCTCGGAGTCTGAATGTAGCCTGAAGGATGTTTAGTGTTTGCTTAGAGTCTGACTGTAGCCTGAAGGATGTTTAGTGTTTGCTCGGAGTCTGAGAAGCAGAATAAATAAAATAAATAAAAAGGAAATATGTCATTAGTGTGGCATAATCATTATGACTACTTCCCAAATTGCACCCTATTCCCTATAGTGCACTACTTTTGACCTATAGGGGAATAGTGTGCCATTTGGGACGTACCCTCGAACATTTTATGAACATTTTATGATCACCACGAGGAATATAACATCACCGCTGGTGGCAATCTGTGGCCAATGTGTTGTTAAGATCATTTACATAATGTACATCATGAAAGTACGTAATGAAAGTACACAACAACTGTTTGTATTTTTCTTGATTTGTACCAGGAGGGGAAGAGGAGGAGGAGAGGAGGACCAGTAGGAGGAGGAGAGGAGACTGAATGTTAATGTCTCAGAGCTCTCTCTTTCACTAGCCTGCAGGTTGTGGGGAAATACATGGTTGAACAAAACACACATAGAGAGAGGTTCCAAACGGCACCCAATTCCCTATGTACTCTATAGTGCACTACTTTTCACCAGAGCCTAGAAAATAGGGTACCATTTCAGATTCAAACAAATAATCCCAACCCCTCTTCAAATGGATAAAGGCCGGGATTCAAGCCGATAGCCCCTTTTTGGCTTTGCACCTTTTAAAGACAATGATCGCGGAGACCGCATTAATGGTAAATGATACATATGTCAGCTCAATTGGAAAATTGGAAATTACCTTTAAATGTCACAGGCGCTCTATTACATGGATCTACCTCTGATCGGATTGAATCCCAGCCTAAGAGTCAAATTGTTCTCTTAAAATAATGTGGGAAGTACCATTCCCATGCCACCCACCAGTCTCCTGTGAGAGACGCCATTGCGAGAAAAGTTACATTTCAATTAAAATCTAATTTACTCTGTTGTTGAGATGAATTCACTGGTGTTGTGAATTAGCACATGTATTTGCATATTGGGATGCGTGCCAACACGCATGTATGATCATTTACAATCACTTCCCTTAAAGATTGACATAAGAGCAACGATGCATGAGTTAGTCTGTCAGAAGAACACAGAAAACATTGACAAAATATCAAAACATCAGAAGACATTATTCATTCAAACTCACAGCGTGATTATTTTTATTATTTTTTAAAAATTGGGGGGGGGGAACTAGATTGGAAGAGTATGTGTCTGATTCTCAGGCTGGGATTCAATCCGATCACATGTTTGTTGACAATGTGCCTTTTAAAGGCAAGATTCAAGGTAAACGCTGCAGATATTAACGCCTTACCTTTAACTGTCAAGCGTGCTATAACGCGGTTTCATATTGAATCCCAGACTGGAGCTAGTTAACCTTGTGATGGAGAGGCCGTAGCCCGACAACATTTTAAGACACCCAGCTGAAACTAGCCATTCCTGGTCACCCTTAAAACTCAATTTATAGTTTATGCCATCCATACAGTCTTTACTTAATTCCTCCCTTTACGCCCAGGACGTCCTCCTGTTTAATCATCTCTCCTTCAAGCCCCAGTCAAATTGTCCACATTAAATTGTCTTCTCATTTTTACAAGCTCTTTTGACAAAGCGCCACCACACGTTATTGATTCCTTCTCTCAATTAAATAAAGCTTTGCTCTCTTCATCTCTCTACTCTCCGATCCTGGTAAAGAGTTGTAACACATTAGCCAGAGACCCCCCGTCCAACACAATCAACACAATCTCCATTCCACTCCTACCAGGGACATGATCAGACGGTGAATTGATTCCTTTTATTGCTGCTGAAATAACTATAATTGCAAACCACACAGAGGAAGAAATTGGAAAGTGATTCATATATACATTTGCCAGGTGTATTTTCCCATTCTTTCAAATCAATAAAATGTGTCATTAACATTTGTAATAAAAAAAGTTTATTTCTCTTTTTAATTCAAACTTCAATGTTCATTTTCCATGTTAGTCATTTAGCAGACGCTCTTATCCAGAGCCACGTACGACTAGTGCATTCATCATTCATCAATTCAGCACATTTCAACAATCACAGATGGATTACTTTGCTACACTTTCTCATTTTATTTGGTTCAGGAGGTCCAAATAAGATTATGTTATTAACTATAAAACGTCTTGATTTACATATTTATCAGTTGAATGAGCAAAGCCCTACAATAGGCTAGGCGTATCAACATGATTGTGTGTGGATGCAACACATTAACACTCCAGAAAAACCTCCATAGACACGGATAAACATCTCTTTATTGAGATCTTTCTCTGAAATTACCATATTATTACCATATTAACCGAATGAGTGATATTATAGCCTTATAAAAGATCACACAGGCTTTCAGATCTCTCTGAACCTTTAACTCATCATCTTTATTGAGATCTTTCTCTGATCGCTCCTACTATTATGTCAGTTTGAAGCCATCAGTGACAGACGGCTGGACTGCACAGGGTTTTAAACTGGAGAGGAGAGGCTGTTGGTCACAACCAAAACACCTAAACTTAGCTGGGGTTCAATGTCCAAAGACTAGGGACCAACCATGTCATCCAGAACTGAAGAGAAAGGGGACGGAGTTGAAATTCTCCACTACAAAGTCAGTCAGGCCAGGAGCGGAAAGGAGAGAGAGAGAGGAGAGACGGAGAGAGAGAGACAGGGAAGGAGAGAGAGGAGAGACGGAGAGAGAGAGACAGGAAAGAAGGGAGAGAGAGGAGAGATGGAGAGAGAGAGACAGGAAAGGGGAGAGAGAGAGGAGAGATGGAGAGAGAGAGACAGGAAAGGAGAGAAAGAGAGGAGAGACGGAGAGAGAGAGACAGGAAAGAAGGGAGAGAGAGGAGAGATGGAGAGAGAGAGACAGGAAAGAAGGGAGAGAGAGGAGAGATGGAGAGAGAGAGAGACAGGAAAGGGAGAGAGAGAGAGATGAGAGATGGAGAGAGAGAGAGACAGGAAAGGAGAGAGAGAGGAGAGATAGAGACAGGAAAGGAGAGAGAGAAGAGAGAGACGGAAAGAGAGAGACAGGAAAGAAGGGAGAGAGAGGCGAGATGGAGAGAGAGAGACAGGAAAGGAGAGAGAGAGTGGAGAGATGGAGAGAGAGAGAGACAGGGAAGAAGGGAGAGAGAGGAGAGATGGAGAGAGAGAGACAGGAAAGGGGAGAGAGAGACAGGAGAGACGGAGAGAGAGAGACAGGAAAGGGGAGAGAGAGGAGAGATGGAGAGAGAGAGACAGGAAAGGGGAGAGAGAGAGAGGAGAGACGGAGAGAGAGAGACAGGAAAGAAGGGAGAGAGAGGAGAGATGGAGAGAGAGAGACAGGAAAGAAGGGAGAGAGAGTGGAGAGATGGAGAGAGAGAGACAGGAAAGAAGGGAGAGAGAGGAGAGATGGAGAGAGAGAGAGACAGGGAAGAAGGGAAAGAGAGAGAGGAGAGACGGAGAGAGAGAGACAGGAAAGAAGGGAGAGAGAGGAGAGACGGAGAGAGAGAGACAGGAAAGAAGGGAGAGAGAGGAGAGACAGAGAGAGAGACAGGAAATGAGAGAGAGAGGAAGTGGGCGAGTGAAGCCTCCATGTCTCTCTCCCCTCCTCTCCCTCTCCTTCATTGTTATCTGGGTGATGACAGTCCTGGGGGTGAGTCAGATGGAATCTGACCTCAGGTCAGCTCTCTGCTCGTCTAGAGGGGGAATTATGGGATGGCTAACCCACCAGTCGCCCGCGGCAACACACATCTATCCGTGACTCGGGATGAGGCCTCCACCAGCGGTGGACAAATCCTATAACCACCGTTTTCCCAGCCTTCCTCAGGATCCCCCAACAACCTCACCCCCGCTCTCTCGTCACCCCTTCCTCACCCTCTCTCTCGTCACCTTCTCCTCACCCCTACTCAGCCCCTCCAGCATCCTTCCTCTCTGCTTTCCCTCTCCTCCCATCTCATCTCAGGCTGAAGGAGTAATCCAGACCTCTGGAAATCTTTTAAGATTCATGGAAAAGAGGAGCCAGCGGGAGAATGTGAAGAGACAGACAGACAGGCTGGACACCAGGCTGGACACTAGGCTGGACACCAGGCTGGACACCAGGCTGGACACTAGGCTGGACACCAGGCTGGACACTAGGCTGGACACCAGGCTGGACACTAGGCTGGACACCAGGCTGGACACTAGGCTGGACACCAGGCTGGACACTAGGCTGGACACCAGGCTGGACACCAGGCAGGACACCAGGCTGGACACTAGGCTGGACACTAGGCTGGACACCAGGCTGGACACCAGGCTGAACACCAGGCTGGACACCAGGCTGGACACCAGGCAGGACACCAGGCAGGACACCAGGCTGGACACTAGGCTGGACACCAGGCTGGACACTAGGCTGGACACCAGGCTGGACACCAGGCTGGACACTAGGCTGGACACCAGGCTGGACACTAGGCTGGACACCAGGCTGGACACTAGGCTGGACACCAGGCTGGACACTAGGCTGGACACCAGGCTGGACACTAGGCTGGACACCAGGCAGGACACCAGGCAGGACACCAGGCAGGACACCAGGTTGGACACCAGGCTGGACACTAGGCTGGACACCAGGCAGGACACCAGGCTGGACACCAGGCTGGACACCAGGCAGGACACCAGGCAGGACACCAGGCTGGACACTAGGCTGGACACTAGGCTGGACACCAGGCAGGACACCAGGCAGGACACCAGGATGGACACTAGGCTGGACACCAGGCTGGACACTAGGCTGGACACCAGGCTGGACACCAGGCTGGACACCAGGCTGGACACCAGGCAGGACACCAGGCAGGACACCAGGCTGGACACTAGGCTGGACACTAGGCTGGACACCAGGCTGGACACCAGGCTGGACACCAGGCTGGACACTAGGCTGGACACTAGGCTGGACACCAGGCAGGACACCAGGCAGGACACCAGGATGGACACTAGGCTGGACACCAGGCTGGACACTAGGCTGGACACCAGGCTGGACACTAGGCTGGACACCAGGCTGGACACTAGGCTGGACACTGTGTAACGCCTGCAGACTACTGCAACACTGTGGAGAGAGGAGGGAGGGCTGGGGAACACTGGGGGGAGAGGAGGGAGGGCTGGGGAACACTGGGGGGAGAGGAGGGAGGGCTGGGGAACACTGGGGGGAGAGGAGGGAGGGCTGGGGGAACACTGGGGGGAGAGGAGGGAGGGCTGGGGAACACTGGGGGAGAGGAGGGAGGGCTGGGGAACACTGGGGGAGAGGAGGGAGGGCTGGGGAACACTGGGGGGAGAGGAGGGAGGGCTGGGGAACACTGGGGGGAGAGGAGGGAGGGCTGGGGAACACTGGGGGAGAGGAGGGAGGGCTGGGGAACACTGGGGGGAGAGGAGGGAGGGCTGGGGAACACTGGGGGGAGATGAGGGAGGGCTGGGGAACACTGGGGGGAGAGGAGGGAGGGCTAGGGAACACTGGGGGGAGATGAGGGAGGGCTGGGGAACACTGGGGGGAAGAGGACCTTTTAAAGGGTAAGTCTCAACCCCAATTTCAGCCTTTGACCAACCCCTTCAAATTTTCAACAAATGCATTCAGGTGAGAAGTTGTGGGTGGGGGGAATTGCTCATAAATATTAATTTTTCAGGTGGGTAAACGTAGTTGTACCTGATCCCAACACTTTCTCACTAAAGCATACTTACCAGAAGTCCACTGGAACGCTCTGATAATAAAATTATGTGCATTGCGAGCAAACACGGCTCTGGACAGTTAGTTCACAGTGGTAAGGCGCAGAGTTCCTAATATCTATTGCCACTTGCGGTGTAAATTCGAATCCCCCATGGGGCTAAAAAAAAGAATAGCTCAAATGTGGACTCACATTTACTGTGGAATTGTGTTGGGAAGAAAAGTGCACCTTGAACATGAAGATTAGGGGCTCAATTCAATTCAACCCATATTGCAGTATCTCTTTTTCCAATGGTCAAATTAACTCACAGATTGGTCTTGGGTACTGTATAAAAACCCACAACTACTACCAGGGCGACCCCCCCTCACAGGTATGCTTTCACTTTTCAGAATTAGAAGTGTGTGGGCACGGGATCAATATTGTAAATAAAGGATTTGAAGAAAAAAAATGAGATTGGAACTCTATGAACCATCCAATCTGTTTTAGCAGACTGCCCCACCAATCTGTTTTAGCAGACTGCCCCACCAATCTGTTTTAGCAGACTGCCCCACCAATCTGTTTTAGCAGACTGCCCCACCAATCTGTTTTAGCAGACTGCCCCACCAATCTGTTTTAGCAGACTGCACAATCTGTTTTGTTGACTGCTCCACCAATCTGTTTTAGCAGACTGCCCCACCAATCTGTTTTAGCAGACTGCCCCACCAATCTGTTTAAGCAGTTGAGATAAATGTAACATATTGAGATGACCACCATCTTTTTCTTGTTACGATGGATGTAGCTACGAACATAAACGTATATAATCCTCATAGCCTACATGTTTTGTTTTCTTCTTAAAAGCAAAAAGATGTGTATGAAACATTAAGCAAAAACATTGAATTTGGTCATATGTGGAAATGTACCTTACTGCCTTTTGAATTTTGTGTTTATGTCAGTCAAGGAAGCATCACGCAAAATATATTGGCACACTCCACTTACCA
>NC_059217.1:48551314-48593814 GCF_020615455.1 Coregonus clupeaformis
ACATACTGAGACCCAGGTATCCTTTGCTAATGCGCCCTATATATACAACATACATATACGCAATATGTATACAGTGCTATGAAAAAGTATTTGCCCCCTTTCTAATTTTCTCTACTTTTGCATATTTTTGATACTGAATGTTATCAGATCTTCAACCAAAACCTAATATTAGATAAAGGGAACCTGAGTAACAAATAACACAACAATGACATACTTATTTCATTTCTTTCATAAACAAATCTATGCAACACCCAATGCCCAATGCCCCTGTGTGAAAAAGTAATTGCCTCCTTAATCTCAATAACTGGTTGTGCCACCTTCAGCTGCAACGACTCCAACCAAATGCTTCCTGTAGTTGTTAATCAGTCTCTCACATCGCTGTGGAGGAATTTTGGCCCACTCCTCTATGCAGAACTGCTTTAAATCAGCGACAATTGTGGGTTTTCACGCATGAACTGCTTGTTTCAAGTCCTGCCACAACATCTCAATTGGGATTAGGTCTGGACTTTGACTAGGCCATTCCAAAACTTCAAATTTGTTGCTTTATAGCCATTTTCATGTAGACTTAATTGTGTGTTTTGGATCATTGTCTTGCTGCATGACCCAGCTGCGCTTCAGCTTAAGCCCACAGACGTATGGCCTGACATTCTGTAGAATTCTCTGATACAGAGCAGAATTCATGGTTCCTTCTATTAAGGCAAGTCGTCCAGGTTCCGAGGCAGCAAAGCATCCCCAAACCATCACACTACCACCACCATGCTTGACCGTTGGTATAAGGTTCTTACTGTGGAATGCAGTGTTTGGTTTTCACCAGGCACAATGGGACCCATCTCGTCCAAAACGTTACACTTTTGACTCATCTGTCCATAGAACATTCTTGATGATCATCCAGATGCTTCCAGGTGCTTTTTGGCAAACTTGAGTCAACTTTGTGGACGAGATGGGTCCCATTATGTTTGGAAAAAATCTAACACTGCATTCCACAGCTGCCCAAATTGCGGGCTTCCCAACTGTAGGCTATGCGCTTGTGATTTAAAAACAGTTTTTTAAAAGAAGCTAATGATCCTCTGTGACCAAATCAAAGCATTCTGGTGTAGTATTTGTATTTATTTATTAACAGGCCCAATTATATAGCCTAATTTTGACAATTTAATTCAATTTACTTTTAGGGATGCTTCTCCTAGCATATTGGACCCGCCAGGCATGCAGGCATGCACAGACAACAGCCCAACAAGCCCTGTAGAATTAGATGTTTATTCACATTTCTCCAAATGTCAAATTTTGAAGTGATTTGACACCCTGGCTTGACTCCTCAGTATCATTTTGTTTCTCCAAACGTCACCTCAATCCTACAGAACTGTTTATATGTGACCGACCGGCTCGATTCAGTCTTATGTAGGATATATTTTTTTTTTATATATATATTTTTTTTTACATTGGATAAAAGTAGAGACTCAGAGATAGAAAATTGTATATCATACACTACAGTTGAGGAACAATGAGAAAGTTATTCTGATTTGAAAGTTAATTAACTTGTAAACCCAATTAACTTGTAAACCCAAGTTACAGCCTTATTCTAAAATTGATTAAACTATTTTTTCCCCTCACCAATCTATACACAATACCCCATAATGACAAAGTGAAAACAGTTTTTTTGAAATTTTTGCAAATATATTAAATACAAAAAATATACTTATTTACATAAGTATTTAGACCCTTTGGAATGTGATTCAAAATTGAGATCAGGTGCATCCTGTTTCCTTTGATCATCCTTGAGATGTCTCTACAACATGATTGGAGTCCACCTCTGGTAAATTCAATTGATTGGACATGATTTGGAAAGGCACACACCTGTCTCTATAAGGACCCACAGTTGACAGTGCATGTCAGAGCAAAAACCAAGCCATGATGTCGAAGGAATTGTCCGTAGAGCTCCAAGACAAGATTATGTCGAGGTACAGATCTGGGAAAGTCATTGAAGGTCCCCAAGAACACAGTGGCCTCCATCATTCTTAAATGGAAGAAGTTTGGAATCACCAAGACTCTTCCTAGAGCTGGCCGCCCAGCCAAACTGAGCAATCAGGAAAGAAGGGCCTTGGTCAGGGAGGTGAAAAAAGAACCCAATGGTCACTCTGACAGAGCTCTAGAGTTCCTCTGTGGAGATGGGAGAACCTTCAAGAAGGACAACTATCTCTGCAGCACTCCACCAATCAGGCCTGTATGGTGGAGTGGCCAGACGGAAGCCACTCCTCAGTAAAAGGCACATGATAGCCCGCTTGGAGTTTGCCAAAAGGCACCTAAAGGACTCTCAGACCATGAGAAACAAGATTCTCTGGTCTGATGAAACCAAGATTGAATTATTTGGCCTGAATGCCAAGCGTCACGTCTTAAGAATGAGGGAGGCCACTGTGTTCTTGGGGACCTTCAATGCTGCAGACATTGTTTGGTACCCTTCCCCAGATCTGTGCCTCGACACAATCCTGTCTCTGAGCTCTACGGACAATTCCTTCGACCTCATGGCTTGGTTTTTGCTCTGACATGCACTGTCAACTGTGGGACCTTTATATAGACAGGTGTGTGCCTTTCCAAATCATGTCCAATCAAGTTAATTTACCCCAGGTGGACTCCAATCAAGTTGTAGAAACTTCTCAAGGATGATCAATGGAAACAGGATGCACCTGAGCTCAATTTCGAATCACATACCAAAGGGTCTGAATACTTATGTAAATAAGATATTTCTGTTTTTTATTTTTAATAAATCTGCAAACATTTCTAAAAACCTGTTTTCACTTTGTCATTATGGTGTATTGTATGTAGATTGATGACGATTATTATTTATTTAATCCATTTTAGAATAAGGCTGTAAATGTGTAAAAAGTCAAGGGGTCTGAATACTTTCCGAAGTCACTGTAGTTAAACACGTCCACACACACAAACACACTCGCACTCGCACTTGCACGCGCACACACACACACACACACACACACACACACACACACACACACACACACACACACACACACACACACACACACACACACACACACACACACACACACACACACACACACACACACACACACACACACACACACACAACACACACACACACACACACACACACACACACACTGGGGAATAGCCTAGGCATTAAGGCTATAGGTGGATAACTGGGGGTCGCCACCACACTAAACACTGCAAGGAGAGCTGAGTGAAAATTAATTAAAATGGCTGCATGTCGTCGTGTGGTGAATGACGGAGCTTTTGTTGGTCCTCTCTCTCTGCTTTGACAACAGGGGCCCGGAGGGGATTGGAGGTAGGACCATCCCAATGTGTCCCTAGTGCCACCCTACCCCTGGTGGCATTTGTTCATTGTCTACCTGCCAGGCTCTCCCCCTATCACCAGACAATCAGTAGCATACCAATGAAGCTGCTGCTGCCTCTTGTTGGTGCTAATGGTAATTACAACATCTCTGTGATATAAGACAATGGGGTCTAAGGAGAGGTGGAAAGGGGGGAGAGGGGGAGAGGAGGGTAGGAGGACAGAGGGAGAGGGGGAGGAGAGGAGAGAGGACAGGGGGGAGAGGGGGAGGAGAGGAGAGAGGACAGGGGGAGAGGGGGAGGAGAGGAGAGAGGACAGGGGGGAGAGAAAGAGGAGGTTAGAGGAGTACGGTGGACTGTTGAGGAGAGGAGAAGAGATGGAAAAAGAGCAGACTAACTTCATTTTTAAAAAGAGAGACTCTGTTTCTCCGGTTGGCACAGAGGAAGGGAAGGAGGGAGAGAGAGAGAGAGAGAGAGAGAGAGAGAGAGAGAGAGAGAGAGAGAGATTCTCCATCCTGGAGGGGGAAATAAATCATTTCCAGGCCCAGGGACATGTACTAGTCTGTGGTGACCTAAATGCCAAAACTGGACAAGAACCTGACACCCTCAGCACACAGGGGGACAAACACCTACCTGGAGGTGACAGCATTCCCTCCCCCATATGCCCCCCTAGGCACAACTACGACAACATAACCAACAAAAATGGGTCACAACTCCTGCAGCTCTGTCGCACACTGGGTATATACATAGTCAATGGTAGGCTTCGAAGGGACTCCTATGGTAGGTACACCTATAGCTCATCTCTTGGCAGTAGTACTGTAGACTACTTTATCACTGACCTCAACCCAGAGTCTCTCAGAGCGTTCACAGTCAGCCTACTAACACCCCTATCAGACCACAGCAAAATCACAGTCTACTTGAACAGAGTAATACTCAATCATGAGGAATCAAAGCCAAAGGAACTGAATAATATTCAGAAATGCTATAGATGGAAGGAAAGTATTGTCGAAAACCTACCAAAAAACAATTAGGCAACAACAAATACAATCCCTTTTAGACAACTTCCTGGACAAAATGTTCCACTGTAATAGTGAAGGTGTAAACTTGGTAGTAGAAAACCTAAACAGTATATTTGACCTCTCAGCTTCCCTATCAAATCTAAAAATATCTAACAGAAACACGAAGTAACAACAATGACAAATGGTTTGATGAAGAATGCAAAAACCTAAGAAAGAAATTGAGAAACCTATCAAACCAAAAACATAGAGACCCAGAAAACCTGAGCCTACGCCTTCACTATGGTGAATCACTAAAACAATACAGAAATACACTACGGAAAAAGAAGGAACAGCATGTCAGAAATCAGCTCAATGTAATTGAAGAATCCATAGACTCTAAACACTTCTGGGAAAATTGGATTTTTTTTGGGGGGGAAACACTAAACAAACAACAACACAAAGAGCTATCTATCAAAAATGGAGATGTATGGGTAAACCACTTCTGGAAATGAGGTAAAATTGATTTAAATTTCCCTGCGGGTGAGCATTTTCTTGTTTGCTTATGGCCCTTACGGCCCTATACAGCTGGTTGAGTGGGGTCTTAGTACCAGTGTCGGTTTGTGGTGGCAAATAGACAGCTACAAAAAATATAGATGAAAGCTCTCTTGGTAAATAGTGTGGGTCTACAGCTTATCATGAGATACTCTAGTTCAGGTGAGCAGAACTCAGAGACTTCCTTAATATTAGAGATGGCGCACCAGCTGCTGTTAACAAAGAGACCATACACCCCTTGCCCTGAGCTTCCCCGATGCCACCGTTCTGTCTTGTCGATGTATAGTAGATATCCTATATATTTCCTTGTTCAATCACAACTACATTTTTCTTTTGATATTACAGTTCTTCAGATCACGTTGATATGGGACGGCTGTCAATCCTTTGGTCCTTAAGTGAAACTGATATACTTTTTTATTTATCACAGTTTTCCTTAACCAATTATGTTCTTTAATGCAAGGCCGACAGACAAGTTCCTTACTTTCTCCCCCTTCCACTTTCCTCTTCCACTTTTGCGGTAAGGCTGCAATTATTTGGTTGTAATTTTGGGTAGAGCAGACATTTCCATATGTTTTTTGTTAGCTGCATGTGCGACATAACTCCACCAGTCCTACCGATGATATCATTTACGAAGATTATACCTTTTTTAAACATTCTGTCCAAAAATAAAGGTTTTTTGTCAATTAGTCAATCAATTAGTATATTTGAATTTAACCACAATATTTGTTGCATTATTTGTTCTGTCGTTTCTGGAGGATTACATTGAAATTGCAACCAACTTTCTATGGCTTGTTTTAGAAATAGTGATATTTGGGAGATTATTTCCTTTTCAAATAACTGAAAAAGAGTTGTTGTAATCTGAATAAAGGGAAAAAGGCCTTTCTTGAACATTGGGTGAGACAATCTTACTAATTTGCTTGAGAACCAGTTCGGATTTAAGTATAACTTTTGTATGACTGAAGCTTTTAGTGATAGGTCTAATGCTTTAATATGTAATAATTTCTGTCCTCCAAATTCATATTCATTATATAAATAGGCCCTTTTAATTTTGTCTGGCTTGCCGTTACAAATAAAACTGAATATTTCTTTCTCATATAATTTAAAAAACTGTTCGCTAGGCGTAGGCAAGACCATAAGCAAATAGGTTAACTGGGATAATACTAAAGAGTTAATCAGGGTGATTTTTCCACAAATTGACAGGTATTTACCTTTCCATGGTAGCAAGATCTTATCTATTTTTGCTAACTTTCTATTAACATTTATTGAAGTGAGATCATTTATTTCCTTTGGTATATCTATTCAGAGTATATCCACATCACCATCAGACCATTTTATTGGTAAACTACATGGTAATGTAAAAATTGTATTTTTTAGTGATCCAATACGTAATATAGTACATTTGTCATAATTTGGTTGTAATCCAGAGAGGTTAGAAAATGTATCTAGATCCTCTATGAGGCTGTGGAGGGATTCTAGTTGTGGATTTAAAAGAAAACATGAATCATCAGTGTACAATGACACCTGTCTTTTTAAGCCCTGTATTTCTAATCCTCTGATATTATTATTGGATCTGATTTTAATAGCTAACATCTCGATGGCCACTATAAATAGATATGCCGATAGTGGACAACCTTGTTTCAGTCCTCTTGACAGTTTAAAACTTTCTGAAAAATAGCCATTATTTACCATTTTACACATAGGGTTACTATACATGATTTTGACCCATTTTATAAGAGATTCTCCAAAATTGAAATGCTCTTATATATAAACCCCAGTCGTACTTTATCAAATGCCTTTTCGAAGTCTACTATGAATAGCAGGTCTGGTTTCCCATATTTTCCATAGTGTTCTATTGTTTCCAATACTTGCCTTATATTATCTCCAATGTATCTTCTATGTAAAAAACCTGTCTGATTAGAATGAATAATATCCGACAATACCTTTTTAATTCTATGCGCTATACATTTTGCTATAATCTTTGCATCACAACACTGAAGTGTAAGGGGCCTCCAATGTTTTTAATGGACTGGATCTTTATATTTTCCACTTGTATCCTGTTTCAGTAATAATGAGATCTTCTTCTTGAGTGTCAGATAATCTACCATTTACATAGGAGTGATTAAAACATGCTAATAACGGTCCTCTTAGTATATCAAAAAAGGTTTGGTATACCTCGACTGGTATGCCATCCAACCCTGGAGTTTTCCCGGACTTAAAGTCTTTAATTGCATCCAGAAGTTCCTCCTCTGTAATTTCATCTTCACATGAGTCTTTCTGTATGGCTGTTAATTTTACATTATCAACAGAAAAAAAATCTCTACAATTAGCTTCAGTTAGAGGAGATGGAGGCGACTGAAAAGAAAACATATGCTTAAAGTACTTTGTTTCCTCCTTCAAAATATAATTTGGTGAATCATGGGTGACTCCGTCAATTGTAACCAGTTTCATTAAATTATTTTTGGTAGCATTCCTATGTTGAAGATTAAAAAATAATTTTGTGCATTTTTCCCCATATTCCACCCAGTTTGCTTTATTTTTTTATAATATATTACACTTGATCTTTCTTGATAACACAGTTATTCTTGTTCAGTTTACTTATTTTCTTTTTGTCAAGCAAATATCATTTGTTCTGCTCATTCTGTTTTTGAATTTTTGTAAACAATCTAACAAGTTCAACATAAGTGAAACATACAGTCTGAAATACAACACACAACCCAACAGATCACTGAAACAGCCTGTTTTGAAAATGCAACAGCTTTGTTAGAAAGCCATTCAGTTCCGTAAAAACCTTCTGAAAGACTTAAAAGGTGTAGCGGAGATCAGTAAAGGTACCTGAGGTTCATGGCAACAGCAAACACTACGTTGCCCAGATTCTGCAGCACCTTGACGCCCCTTCGAGGACAATCCCAGTGTCCTCTGGTTCGCGGTCTTTGATCATGTAGATCGGCCTCAGTAGTGTCCTTGGTGGACTCTTCATCCTCTTCCTCTTCATCCATGCCCTGAACAAGACACAAAAGGCAAAACTTGTCAATCGCACAAAATGAATCATTCATCAATGCAGTGTTTACAGTTAGAGACGCTAGATTGCAAAAAGTATAGTCATGAAGCACAAGAGCATGATCCAGACGGAAATAAATGAAGACTGGAGTCCTTTTGAGTGTCGACTAAATCAAGAACTGCTGGTAATATATAATAAATATATATATAATATTTTAACACTGCCTATTAAGACTAAAATTTAAAGTTATAACCAAGATTTCAATCTATTCAGATTACATTTGAGACATAGACAATTTGATCACTGTATTCAGCATTCATGCAAACAAAAAAATACATGGAGTCTTTCATCTGAATAATACAATTCTGAATACAAAAAATAGTGCATTAACCGCAGCTAATGAAATAAGATGGAAGACAGAGGAGATGACACGGTCATAGAATAGTGATAGAATATGATGGAACAGGAAGAGAATGAAAAGTAAGGAAGAAGGAAACACCAATCTATTAACGTACCACATATTCCTGAACGAGGGTTTCTTTCACCCATATACACACACACTTTATCATACACTCTCGTCTGACATCTATGTTGCTATTTTAAGAAAATAGAAGAAGGATTTCTTTATTTATGTCTCATTTTGAAGTCAACTTTTGGTGTAGAACCACATATGAATGTGCCTTTTGAAGCATAAGGAATTATTCCATCAGCCGTGGGTGCCATGATTGATATGTCTTCTGCCCAGCTATCCTCCTCTTCTTTGGACCAACTTCAGCAGGTTATCTGAGAAAGACATTTGGACTGGAGTTGGGGTTGTGGTGATTCTCTTAAACTCAGCATTAACCTGAAAATAGTAATTAAACAAATTAGATAAAAAACTGCAGAAAGCAAAATAGACTGGAGATGATCACACAAGCAGCAAACTAGAGGGTTCTCTATAGAGAGAGAAATAACTAGGCAGTCATCACAAATGGTGATAACTCTGAATAAGGCTCACTTATGTGGCAAGCTGAGGGAAAATAATATTCTACCTTCACCAAGAACTCCCAGATAACATACCCAATAGATCAACCATAAGACAAGCATGGCTAACTTACCTCAATGACTTCAAAGAGCGCAGGCCATCTGGCCATGAAGTCCTCTACCGTGGGTGCGCCACGGTCAACTTAATGCCTCCTGTATGCAAACGTCTTCTCCATTTTGAACTTCACTGTCTCTCTGTTGTTCCTTTTCTTCACATCGGACAGTTGAGCTTTCCGCATGTCCTCGAGGCTCTCTTCTGTTTCTCCTGAGGGAGATGTGGGGTAAAAGTTCCCTTCTGCTCTCTTTGCCTTTATAACACCATAGGCTGCACTTGACTTCCCTGCAGGTTTGTGCTTCAAGGAGTTTATCGTCACCCCTGGACATCCCAGTCTTCTCAGGCGAGCGCGGTAGTTTGCCAGTTTGTATTTCAAACTGGTTTTCCATCCGCCACATCCAGTGAAGGAACACTTCTCAGTCAAACACGGATGCTTCTTGATTAGACTCTGTGCAACCTGTTCCATCTCTCCATCAGTGGCATGAACTTTATACTGGACAATTTCTTGCAACAAGCCTTCGAGTATGTCTGACTTCAACTTAGGCTCTGGAACAAGTAGAGAGCCACTTTAAAGGCGAGCTGAATTGGCCTGCTGAAGTTTTAGCTCGGCATCATGGGAGAATCGAGGCACACAGAACAAAGCAGGCCAAGAGGACCGTGAGCTAGTGGACTCTGGAGAAGACAGTGTGTCAGTGTCAACTGAGCCTCTGGATAGTGTTTTGACGAGTCATCGACGTGGCGACGATTGAAGGCGGAGGTTGTCGGGAGTGGGGTGTTGATACTGCTGGAGGTTTCAGCACAGTGAATTGTGGGGGGATCTCTGACATGTCAATAACTTGAAGAGTAGCTCTGTCCACTACTTCTGAGTTCAGGTTAAAGAACTCATTTCCAAAAATAGGGTCCATGAACTGAAGTCTGAAGTTGCCGAGAAGTCCACACTGCTTCTTTACATCGTTCAAAAGGTCAGTCACAGATTCAGGTAGTCTGCAAGGGAAGGTCAGTCACAGATTCAGGTAGTCTGCAAGGGAAGGTCAGTCTCTGGCAGCTGCCATCAATCAGGATGATCATCACGATTGCAGGAGTTGACGTCATCTTGCTTCTTAGTCTGCAAAGAAGACAGACAAGAACGACAGTCAAGGATTATTCTTCATGGTCCATAATACGTTAATTATATATTTGAAAGTTGTAAGAAATATAGTTTTCATATCTATTTTCTACTGATTAGGCAGGCAGGCATGCATATTCATTGATATTAAACATACTTAACCTCTTATTGGATAAGCCATTTCAAAGTGCGGACTGATCCAATGATGTAGTCAACCAGTGGATAACTGTCTGCCAGTTCACTTAGTGCCACTAGAGTGCCATCTCTTGTGGGAGCAGGACTAAGTTCTAAGGCTCTATAATGTTATCTGTACCAACCACACAGTTCCTTTAACAATGACAAACACACTCTCATGCAAAATGCAAATTTGAACAATTTCACCAAAATCTGGGTAATCCACCTGCTAATTTATGGGCAACTATCATTCCCTTCCTGTAGGTTATGCCCTTACTTGTCACACACTGGGAAAGATGAACCTCAGGTGTGTCAGGGTACTTCTGTCTAATGGCTTCAGCTATTTTCATTTTTTTGAGTAAATCCACTGGGAGACAGTTGAGACCTCAGGTTCAGATTTGCTGAGATGTGGAGAGCTCAACTGGTAAGCAATCATCAGCTGATGCTCGGAGGTTAATGAAAGAGGCACTTTTTTCGAAGCACCTTGTGTGTCTGATAACTTGTTTTGGCCTCAAACCACATTGTCCATTGCCTTACAAGAGGACCAAAAAAAACTCATCATCCGGGGGGTGTTCCAGATAATGACGCTTCGGTAGAAGCCTAACTCTTTCTATCTATGCCTGTGATCAATTATTTTGCTTCCTAGATAAGAAATAGAGTCATCACTATGCACAGGGGCAACAACAAGCTCAATGATGTCTTTCGGGTCCATAAGTACAAGTCATGCTGGCTCATTTTCAGGTACAAGGGGGGGCGATCCAAAATGATAACAACCTTAGCAAGCACCAGTTTTCATGAGTGTTTCCACCCACTGTTTTTCTACTGGACAAAACGGTGTGGTAACACGTGAGGACTGTTCGCCTTGTCTGACCACTCGTAGGGGAAATTCAGAATAGCTTTATTCGGGTCATCCAATGTAAAGAGTTGTCTTGATACAAGTAATGCTAAGCAGTGAGACAGCTGGTTTGGGACAATACCCTCAAAAATATTGTGAGCAAGATCTGGAGGATAGCAAGAGATGACGTGAAAATGAGATAAGTTGCTTGTGAAAACACAGTCTTTCTTCACCACAAAAATGTTTGTACAAGTGTCTTGAGCGTGTTTTACATGAAGTTATTTTGTTCTGAAGCTGAAAGCACCAGATGCAACATAATGTAACTGAATATCACAACTCTTTCCTGTGCAAAACCTGCAATAGTACTCCCCTGAGAAACTCTCAATGAAACCAGCTATGCCGTGAGCTCCCAGATTGTCAGCCACTACACTCTGTACTTTACCTTTGACAGAAGTAGCAGAAACACAATAAAACAATTATTATCCACATGAGTGACATACAGTGCCTTGCAAAAGTATTCACCCCCCTTGGCGTTTTTCCTATTTTGTTGCATTACAACCTGTAATTAAATTGATTTTTATTTGGATTTCATGTAATGGACATACACAAAATAGTCCAAATTGATGAAGTGAAATGAAAACAATTACTTATTTCAAAAAATTCTAAAAAATAAATAACGGAAAAAGTGGTGCGTGCATATGTATTCACCCCCTTTGCTATGAAGCCCCTAAATAAGATCTGGTGCAACCAATTACCTTCAGAAGTCACATAATTAGTTAAATAAAGTCCACCTGTGTGCAATCTAAGTGTCACATGATCTGTCACATGATCTCAGAATATATACACCTGTTCTGAAAGGCCCCAGAGTCTGCAACACCACTAAGCAAGGGGCACCATCAAGCAAGCGGCACCATGAAAGTTGTGGAGAAGTACAGATCAGGGTTGGGTTATAAAAAAATATCAGAAACTTTGAACATCCCACGGAGCACCATTCAATCCATTATTAAAAAATGGAAAGAATGTGGCACCACAACAAACCTGCCAAGAGAGGACCGCCCACCAAAACTCACAGACCAGGCAAGGAGGGCATTAATCAGAGAGGCAACAAAGAGACCAAATATAACCCTGAAGGAGCTGCAAAGCTCCCCAGCGGAGATTGGAGCATCTGCCCATGGGACCACTTTAAGCCGTACACTCCACAGAGCTGGGCTTTACGGAAGAATGGCCAGAAAAAAGCCATTGCTTAAAGAAAAAAATAAGCAAACAAACGTTTGGTGAATACTTTTGCAAGCCACTTTATGCCGTGAGCTTCCAGATTGTCAGCCACTGCACTCTGTACTTTACCTTTGACAGATACACCTAGGAGAGGGGCATAAACACCAAGTTCCTCCAGAGTTCATAGATCTCGTAGAAGAGGTTCTAAAACCTTACCATAACCATAGGTTTGAACATCATTGCTCTTGCACAGAACCACTAAATAAATGCGTGATAAAGAGGAATTAATCTATTCCCTCCAGAGACATTATAGACTTACCCAAGAAGACTCACCGCTGTAACGATACCCTCCAGAGACATTATAGACTTACCCAAGAAGACTCACAGCTGTAATCAATACCCTCCAGAGACATTATAGACTTACCCAAGAAGTCTCACCGCTGCAATCGATGCGAAAGGTGTTTCTGACACGTATTGACTCTGGGAGCTGAATACTTATGTAACGATCCCGGCTGTCTGAGTCGGGTCCTGTCTGGTGACTAGTGTTCCTGTTCGTAATCTCCAGTTTCCCGAGGGTTCGGGAACGCTCCGGGGAGCGCTCTTGTTTTCCGCACCTGCATCCCATCAGCAATCTGCACACCTGGTCCTGATCATCACCCTTCTTAGGCTCTGGCCCAACATCCAGTTCCTGCCGGATCGTTAGCCATGAACAGTATGTTTGTCAGCGTATCAGTCTCTGAGCCATTAGTGTTAGTTTTGTTGTTTTGCACCTTTTTGACTTGCTGTGTACTGACCTCCGTTTTGTTCTGTCTGCAGTCTCTCACCCGGAACCTTCACCCAACCTCTGCCTGATGGTCGCGGCTGCCGAGCCAGTACCGGACCAACCACTGCACCCTCAACAACCCATCCACGCCACCCGCTCTGTTCCCTGGATTATTCAGCCTCACTCGGAATCTATTAATAAACACTCACCTTTGTCTCCACGTACCTTGTCCTGGTCTGCTTCTGGGTTCTGGCTTAGTTAACCGTGACAGAACGATCCGGCCAGTAATGAACCCAGCGGACCTGGACTCTGTTCGCCATGCTATTACCCAGCAGGAGAAGATGTTGGGCCATCATAGCACGGTACTACAGGAGATCGCGTTGTCAGTTCGGAACCTTTCTACCGGTCTGACGGAGGTCCAGAACCAACGCACGTGTCCGGTGGAGGATCCACTACCGGTTTCACCCATCTCGCCTGCCGCTTCTGAAGCTGTGTCCATCCGTGAGCCCAAGGTACCGACGCCGGATAAATATGAGGGGGAGCTGGGAAGATGCCGTTCCTTCCTTATGCAGTGTGGATTAGTGTTCGATCTACAGCCCTACTCTTATGCCACAGACAAGGCTAGGATAGCCTTTGTGATTGAGTTGCTGCGTGGTCGAGCGCTGGAGTGGGCTTCAGCCGTTTGGGAACGACAGGATCCCTGCATGGCTTCATACCAGGGGTTCACGGCCGAGATGAGGAAGCTCTTCGACCATTCCCGTCCGAGGGAGGGACGCAGCTAGGCGCCTGTTTTCGCTTCGCCAAGGAACTCGCAGCGTGGCCGACTTCGTGATCGAGTTCAAGACGTTGGCTGTGGAGAGTGGGTGGAACGAGAGTCTCTGCAAGCGGCCTTTTACCAGGGTCTGTCGGAGCAGCTCAAGGATGAGTTGATCTCCTATCCGGAGCCTAGTGACCTGGACAGCTTGGTAGCGTTGTCTATTCGGGTGGATAATCGAGTCCGAGAGCGAAGGAGGGAGAAGCAATGGGGTCCGTCCAATCGATCAGCTTCTCAGTTCCCAGTCGGGTCGGGTGGTGGACCAGAACACGTCGATCATTCTCCACCACAATGGATTAGTGGAGAGGTCCTCTCTCCCGATTCTGAACCCATGCAAGTGGGGCGGCACGGGTTAACCAAGGAGGAGCGTCAACATAGACGTAAGACCAACTGCTGCCTCTACTGTGGTAGCTCGGGACATTACATCTCCACTTGTTCCCGGCGGTCGTCAAACTGCCCGGCTCGCTAAAGTTGGGAGGACTTTTAGCGAGCCAGTTTCAACCTCTCAGTACCTCTGTCAGACCCCGTTTCCGGCTACCCTTGTGAACAGGAATCAGAGCTTAGCGCTTAACGCTTTTATCGATTCAGGTGCCGATGGAAGCTTTCTTGATGCCGAGTTGGTGGAACAGCTGGGGCTTTCCAAGGAGCAATTGCCGGAAGCCATTGAAGCGACCACTCTGAACGGCAGTAGTCTGGCACGTATCACGATGAGGACTGAACCGGTTAAGATGCGGTTGTCGGGGAATCATTCTGAGATGATTTCATTCTTCATTCTGCCGTCTTCCCATGTTCCTCTGGTCCTTGGATACCCCTGGCTGAAGGAACACAATCCCACGTTCGATTGGGTGACGGGCAAGGTAACGAGTTGGAGCCTTGATTGTCATGCTAACTGTCTCAAGACTGCCTGCCCCCATTCGGTTCCCAGTCAGGTGATTGAGGCTAAACCCCTAGATTTGTCCCTGGTTCCCGAGACATATCACGATTTGGGGAAGTTTTCAGTAAGCAGAAGGCTCTGTCACTCCCTCCCCACCGACCATATGATTGTGCCATCAACCTGGTCCCTGGAGCTGTCTACCCCAAGGGAAGGTTATACAGTATCTCCCGACCTGAACGTGAGGCGTTGGAGACCTACATCAAGGAGTCCCTAGCTGCTGGTCTCGTTCGTCCCTCGTCATCACCCCCTGGGGGCAGGATTCTTCTTTGTGGGTAAGAAGGATGGCTCTCTTCGACCGTGTATTGATTATCGGGGGTTGAATGACATCACGGTCAAGAACAAGTATCCCCTGCCCTTGATGAGTTCTGCCTTCGACTCCTTACAGGGTGCTACGGTGTTCACCAAGCTAGACCTACGCAATGCGTATCACCTGGTCCGGATCAGAGAGGGGGACGAGTGGTTGACGGGTTTCAATACACCGATGGGTCACTTCGAGTATCAGGTGATGCCGTTTGGACTGACCAATGCTCCAGCGGTATTCCAGAGTATGGTGAACGACGTCCTGGGAGATATGATCGGTCTCTTTGTGTTTGTTTACCTGGATGACATTCTGATCTTCTCGAAGGAACCTTCCGACCACGTCCAGCATGTCCGGCAGGTTCTGCAGCGATTGTTGGAGAATCGCCTGTTCGTGAAGGCCGAGAAGTGCGAGTTTCACGCCCACACGACATCCTTTCTCGGGTACATCATCTCCAGGGGAGAGATTAGGATGGACCAGGAGAAGGTTAGAGCGGTTCTGGAATGGGCCCAGCCCGGTACGAGATTGCAGCTCCAGAGATTTTTGGGGTTTGCGAATTTCTACCGCAGATTCATCCGGGGATTACAGCCGTGTGGCCGCTCCATTAACTGCCTTGACTTCCAGTATCAGGACCTTCAAGTGGAATCCGGAGGCGGATCGTGCGTTTCTGGATTTGAAGAGGCGATTCACCAACGCACCGATTCTCTCTCAACCGGACACGGCCCGTCAGTTCGTCGTTGAAGTGGACGCGTCTGATGTGGGAGTTGGCGCCATCCTGTCGCAGCGATGCTCCACGGACAGTAAACTCCATCCCTGCGCCTACTACCTCGTCGCCTTTCGCCTGCGGAGAGGAATTACGATGTGGGTAACCGGGAGCTTCTCGCGGTGAAACTTGCCTTGGAGGAGTGGCGCCACTGGTTGGAGGGGCGGAGCAACCGTTTATTGTCTGGACTGACCACAAGAATCTTGCTTACGTGCAATCGGCTAAACGTCTCAACTCCCGGCCAGGCCAGGTGGGCGTTGTTTTTCGGACGATTCAAGTTTTTCCTGACGTTCCGACCTGGATCTAAGAACGGCAAGGCGGACGCGTTGTCCCGGATGTTCTCCAAGACGGAGGAGAGTGGGTCCAAGACCGAGACAATTCTCCCCCGGAACTGCGTCGTGGGAGCAGTTATGTGGAAGATTGAGGAGGAGGTGCTGGCGGCCCTTCGGACTCAGCCCGGTCCCGGTAACGGTCCACCCGGTCGGTTGTTTGTGCCTGAGTCGGTTCGCCCCTGCTGTCCTCAAATGGTCCCACGCCAGCAAGATGGCTTGTCACCCTGGCGTGGCTCGGACAATGGCGTTTCTTCGCAGACGTTTTGGTGGCCTGCCATGGCCGAGGATACTCGGGGTTTTGTTGCTGCCTGTCCAGTGTGTGCGCAGAATAAGAGTACCAATCGGCCCAGCTCTGGACTACTTCACCCCCTTCCTATTCCCCGGCGACCATGGTCGCATCTGGCCCTGGACTTCGTCACGGGGTTGCCCGCTTCTGAGGGGAACACGGTCGTTCTGACTATCGTGGACAGATTCAGCAAGTTCGCCCACTTTGTGCCAATTGCCAAGCTTCCCTCTGCCTCGGAGACGTCCGAGATCCTGGTTAGGGAGGTTTTCAGGGTCCACGGTTTGCCCAGTGATATCGTTTCCGACCGTGGCCCTCAGTTTACCTCTGCTGTCTGGAAGTCCTTCTGTTTGGCCATTGGAGCTACTGTCAGTCTCACATCTGGTTTTCACCCCCAATCCAATGGTCAGGCGGAGAGAGCCAACCAGAAGATGGAATCAACGCTACGCTGTCTGGTCTCTTCCAACCCCACCTCCTGGGTCTCTCAGTTGCCTTGGGTTGAGTATGCCCACAATACTCTTCCTACATCTGCCACTGGGATGTCTCCCTTCCAGTGCCTGTATGGCTACCAACCTCCCCTGTTTCCTTCTCAGGAGAGGGAGCTCTCAGTGCCTTCTGTTCAGGCCCATATTCGTCGTTGCCACCGGACCTGGCATCGGGCCAGAAAGGCACTCCTTAGAGTTTCGGACCGGTATCAGCTCCAGGCGAATCGTCGCCGGATCCCCGCTCCCACCTATACCATCGGAGATAGGGTTTGGTTGGCCACACGGGATCTTCCGTTACGGACTGAGTCTAGGAAGTTGTTACCGAAGTTCATTGGTCCGTTTGTGGTGGAGAAGGTGATCAATCCAGTGGCAGTTCGACTCAAACTACCGAGGACGCTCAGAGTCCATCCCACCTTTCATGTCTCCTGCCTCAAGCCTGTCTTCCTCAGTCCTCTGTTGCCTCCTCCGCCTCCTCCTCCTCCTCCTCGGATGATCGGAGGTGGTCCTGCCTACACGGTGCGTCGCATCATGGATTCCAGACGGCGGGGCCGGGGTTTCCAGTATCTCGTGGACTGGGAGGGGTATGGCCCTGAAGAGAGGAGTTGGATTCCGCGGCGACAGGTCCTAGATGCGGACCTCATCAGTGACTTCTACCGCCTCCATCCTGGCGCTCCGGGAGTCCGCCCGGTGGCGTTGGTCGGAGGGGTACTGTAACGATCCCGGCTGTCTGAGTCGGGTCCTGTCTGGTGACTAGTGTTCCTGTTCGTAATCTCCAGTTTCCCGAGGGTTCGGGAACGCTCCGGGGAGCGCTCTTGTTTTCCGCACCTGCATCCCATCAGCAATCTGCACACCTGGTCCTGATCATCACCCTTCTTAGGCTCTGGCCCAACATCCAGTTCCTGCCGGATCGTTAGCCATGAACAGTATGTTTGTCAGCGTATCAGTCTCTGAGCCATTAGTGTTAGTTTTGTTGTTTTGCACCTTTTTGACTTGCTGTGTACTGACCTCCGTTTTGTTCTGTCTGCAGTCTCTCACCCGGAACCTTCACCCAACCTCTGCCTGATGGTCGGCGGCTGCCGAGCCAGTACCGGACCAACCACTGCACCCTCAACAACCCATCCACGCCACCCGCTCTGTTCCCTGGATTATTCAGCCTCACTCGGAATCTATTAATAAACACTCACCTTTGTCTCCACGTACCTTGTCCTGGTCTGCTTCTGGGTTCTGGCTTAGTTAACCGTGACAACTTATGCAATGACTATATTTTAGTTCTTTAATTTGTATTATTCTTTAAAATATATATCATTTTCTTCCACTTCGTCATTACAGAGTATTTTGTGTAGATTGTTGACAAAACATTACAATTAAATCATTTTTAATCCCACTTTGTAACACAATAAAAATGTGAAGAAATCCAAGGGGTCTGATTACGTTTGCAGGTCACTGTAAAATGCTATTTCTACAGAATGACTTGCTTGACTTAAACCGTTTTTACCCCTGTTCTAAGGAGCACAGAGAGAATATCCACTGTTCCTCGAGGTCCTTACATCTCTGTTTTTCAGGTCAGGTGTTCCTTTGTCTCCTGGCACGGGTTTAGTAAACAACACAGTAAACAACAACAATAACCATAACAACAGCAAGCGGTGAGATAAACCTTTAACCAACCTTGAAGAGACTCTCCAGGATACCAATGATATTGTGTAGACAGTGACACTAGACTGGGTAGTATAATGTAATGATGAGGTTAATGGACTGGTAAGTGTGTGTGTGTGCGTGTGTGCGTGTGCGTGTGTGCGTGTGTGTGTGTGTGCGTGTGTTGTTTCAATTCAATACGATCTACACCACCGTACTTCTTCTGTGGTACTGTAATGGTGAAGATAGTGGGAACGGTTTGATGGTTCTACTAAGCTAACATATGGAATTGTTTTAAGATGTTCTTGAATCCAAAAATATATACAACCATTTTTTTTAAAAATAAAACATTGAATTTGGCCTTACTGCTGTTTTAAAGTGTCTGTCCTATAACTGAGAGATATAAGAAAGATCAGGATATTTTATTTTTTTACAGACATTTAACAAAACATTTTGGCACTAAAACTACTTCCATATGTACTTCCATTCCTTTTTTTGACTGGTACCCGGCTACCTTCAGACGAGTCTTGCCAGGCTTGTGGGCATCCTAGAGAAAAACGATCAACGTACGGACGCTACAGAAGTTTTCATGAGAAGACTGACATTTCTGGATGTCTCATGGTCTGACAAACACCGCTGTAGCTCGGCCACCTTCCACCGCAGATGTGGAAGGCCGCCATTGGCAGATGAGGTGGATTGAGACGCAGCCTCTAGCTTCTCTAGCTTAAACTGACAGATTTTGATGGGGATTTTTTTATTATGCCACATAGATTTCTGCGGGGGACTGTACATCGACTCTTGGGTTTTTAACTATAAAGAACCCTTTACTGAACTCCATCTAGCTACATCAGTATGGAGAGTGAGGAAATAAACAAATGAATGAATGAGAGAATAATAACCTTAGAAAAATAGACAATAAAGGAAGAGAGATATGGAGAGAGGGACAGAGAGAGATATGGAGAGAGGGTTAGAGAGAGATATGGAGAGAGGGTTAGAGAGAGATATGGAGAGAGGGACAGAGAGAGATATGGAGAGAGGGACAGAGAGAGATATGGAGAGAGGGTTAGAGAGAGATATGGAGAGAGGGACAGAGAGAGATATGGAGAGAGGGACAGAGAGAGATATGGAGAGAGGGACAGAGAGAGATATGGAGAGAGGGTTAGAGAGAGATATGGAGAGAGGGTTAGAGAGAGATATGGAGAGAGGGACAGAGAGAGATATGGAGAGAGGGACAGAGAGAGAAAGGGAGAGAGTGAATAAAATATAGAAAGATAGTGAGAGAGAATAGAGGAGTGTGTTAACCTCCAGGTCAAGGCCGGGGTCAGGGTGTCTCAGTATCCACAAAGTGTTCTCTCAGTATCCACAGAGTGTTCTCTCAATATCTACAGAGTGTTCTCTCAGTATCCACAGTGTTCTCTCAGTATCCACAGAGAGTTCTCTCAGTATCCACAGAGAGTTCTCTCAGTATCCACAGTGTTCTCTCAGTATCCACAGAGTGTTCTCTTAGTATCCACAGAGTGTTCTCTCAGTATCCACAGAGTGTTCTCTCAGTATCCACAGAGAGTTCTCTCAGTATCCACAGTGTTCTCTCAGTATCTACAGTGTTCTCTCAGTATCTACAGAGTGTTCTCTCAGTATCTACAGAGTGTTCTCTCAGTATCCACAGTGTTCTCTCAGTATCCACAGAGTGTTCTCTCAGTATCCACAAAGTGTTCTCTCAGTATCCACAGAGTGTTCTCTCAGTATCCACAGAGTGTTCTCTCAGTATCCACAGAGTGTTCTCTCAGTATCCACAGTGTTCTCTCAGTATCTACAGAGTGTTCTCTCAGTATCTACAGAGTGTTCTCTCAGTATCCACAGAGTGTTCTCTCAGTATCCACAGAGTGTTCTTTCAGTATCCACAGAGTGTTCTCTCAGTATCCACAGAGTGCTCTCTCAGTATCCACAGAGTGTTCTCTCAGTATCCACAGAGTGTTCTCTCAGTATCCACAGAGAGTTCTCTCAGTATCCACAGTGTTCTCTCAGTATCTACAGAGTGTTCTCTCAGTATCTACAGAGTGTTCTCTCAGTATCCACAGAGTGCTCTCTCAGTATCCACAGAGTGTTCTCTCAGTATCCACAGAGTGTTCTCTCAGTATCCACAGAGTGTTCTTTCAGTATCCACAGAGAGTTCTCTCAGTATCCACAGAGTGTTGTCATTACACAATGTGCTCTGTGACCCTTCATGTGGACCTTCTACAGTGTTCCCTCCTAATACACTATTCATCACCAGCTGCCCAGAGAAACCATCACCCAGCCTGAGTCCCAAATACCAACCTATTCCCTAAATAAGGGGCTCCCTTGTGAAGGAGACCCTGGTCTCAATGGTAACTCCCTGCTTAAATAAAGGTAAAAAATACTAAAAAAAATAATAATGCACTACTTTTGACCAGTGCACTATATAGGAAATAGGGTGCCATTTGGGATGCACTCCCAGCCTGCTTACAGGGGCCAGAGATACAGAGGTCAGGGGTAAAGGTCATCCAGAGGTCAAATTAAAGCCTGGTCACTGTAATGCAACTAACCTGGTTAATATCCTCAACTGACCACAGTGCTAATACAATGAGGGACACAAGGTATTAACCCATCGAACAGGGACATGGTATTAAGGTAGAATACTGCTGTCTCAGACCCAGCAAGGACTGCAATTTATATAAAATGTCTTATCAAATCAAATCAATTTTTATTTGTCAACTGCGCCAAATACAACAGGTCAACTTTACCGTGAAATGCTTACTGTCAGGGGTGCTGAAGGTGGGTGTGGTGCAGGAATCAAGCGCAGGACGCAGAAGCTAAGTCCAAAAGACTTTAGTGAATAATTCACGCAGTAAACGAGCACAATAAGCCCGGAGGCGAAATAAAGGCGCACACAGGCGTCAAACAAAAGGAGCACTAACATGTGCGAAAACCTCTCCAAACAACAGAGGGAAGTACGTAGCTCAGAACACCAAAACAGAAGAGCAATCACACACAACGAGAACTAAATAGGACACTAATGAGGACTAACTAGACACAGGTGTACAACATCAAGACAAAACCAAACGAACAAGAAACATAGATCGGTGGCAGCTAGTACTCCGGGGACGACGACCGCCGAAACCTGCCCGAACAAGGAGGAGGAGCAGCCTCGGCCGAAACCGTGACAGTACCCCCCCCCCCTTGACGTGCGGCTCCAGCCGTGCGCCGACCCCGGCCTCGGGGACGACCAGGAGGGCGCGGAGCAGGGCGCGCGGGATGGTCCCGGTGGAACTCCGACAGGAGAGATGGGTCTAGGATGTCCCTCCGCGGCACCCAGCACCGCTCCTCCGGGCCGTACCCCTCCCACTCCACGAGATACTGGAGACCCCCCATCCGGGCGTCTTGAGTCCAAGATGGACCGAACGGTGTGCGCCGGAGCCCCTCGATGTCCAGTGGGGGCGGAGGAGTCTCTCCTATCTCACCTTCCTGGAGTGGACCAGCTACCACCGGCCTGAGAAGAGACACATGGAACGAGGGGTTAATATTCTTATATTCAACAGGCAGATGTAACCTATAACACACCTCGTTCAATCTTCTCAGGACTTTAAAAGGCCCCACAAACCGCCGACCCAGCTTCCGGCAGGGCAGGCGGAGGGGTAGATTTCTGGTAGAGAGCCAGACTCGATCTCCGGGTGCGTACACCGGCCCCTCACTGCGGTGGAGATCGGCGCTCGCCTTGTGACGACGGATGGCCCGCTGCAGGTGGGACGTGTGCAGCGTTCCACGTCTCCTCCGAGCGCCTCATCCAATCATCCACCGCAGGGGCCTCGATCTGGCTCTGCTGCCAAGGTGCCAGAACCGGCTGGTAACCTAACACACATTGGAAGGGGGTTAGGTTGGTAGAGGAGTGGCGGAGAGAGTTCTGGGCCATCTCGGCCCAGGGAATGTACCGAGCCCACTCCTCAGGCCGGTCCTGGCAATACGACCTCAGAAACCTACCCACATCCTGGTTGACTCGTTCTACCTGCCCGTTTCTCTCCGGGTGGTACCCTGAGGTAAGGCTCACCGAGACCCCCAAACGCTCCATGAATGCTCTCCATACTCGGGAGGTAAACTGGGGGCCTCGATCAGACACTATATCCTCGGGTACCCCGTAATGCCGGAAGACGTGGGTAAATAGTGCCTCTGCGGTTTGTAGGGCAGTAGGAAGACCTGACATAGGGAGAAGACGACAGGCCTTAGAGAACCGGTCCACAACGACCAGGATGGTGGTATTCCCCTGAGAGAGGGGAAGGTCTGTCACAAAATCCACCGAGAGGTGGGACCATGGTCATTGTGGAATGGGCAGGGGTTGTAACTTACCCCTGGGCAGGTGTCTGGGCGCCTTACACTGGGCGCACACCGAGCAGGAGGAGATATAAACCCTCACATCCCTGGCTAACGTGGGCCACCAGTATTTAGTGCTAAGACAATGCACTGTCCGGCCAATACCCGGATGTCCAGAGGAGGGTGACGTGTGAGCCCAGTAAATGAGTCGATCCCGAATCTCGAGCGGAACGTACTTCCGACCCTCAGGACACTGTGGAGGGCTGGGGTCGGTACGCAACGCTCGCTCGATTTCGGCATCGACCTCCCACACCACCGGTGCCACAAGACAAGACTCCGGTAGTATGGGAGTAGGCTCAACGGACCTCTCCTCCGTGTCATACCGCCGGGACAGCGCATCTGCCTTACCATTCTGGGACCCAGGGATGTACGTGATTTTAAATACGAACCTGGCGAGTAACATGCTCCATCGAGCCTGGCGAGGGTTCAGTCTCCTCGCTGCCCGGATGTACTCCAGGTTCCGATGGTCAGTCAAAATGAGGAAAGGGTGTTGAGCCCCCTCAAGCCAATGCCTCCACACCTTAAGGGCCTGAACTACAGCTAACAGCTCCCTGTCCCCGACGTCATAATTTCGCTCCGCCGGGCTGAGCTTTTTAGAGTAAAAAGCACAGGGGCGGAGTTTAGGTGGCGTGCCGGACCGTTGAGAGAGTACTATACCGGCCTCAGACGCGTCCACCTCGACCTGAAAGGGTAATGCGGGGTCCGGATGCGCCAGCACCGGAGCCGACGTAAACAGGTCCTTCAGTCTCCTAAAGGCCCTGTCCGCATCAGCTGACCACTGCAGGCGCACCGGACCCCCTTTCAGAAGGGACGTGATGGGAGCTGCCACCTGTCCAAAACCCCGGATAAACCTCCGGTAGTAATTCGCAAAGCCCAAGAACTGCTGCACCTCTTTGACAGTGGTTGGGGTTTGCCAATTACGCACAGCTGACACACGATCCACCTCCATTCTCACCCCTGACGCGGACAACCGATAGCCCAAAAAGGAGACCGACTCCTGGAAAAACAGACATTTCTCTGCCTTGACATATGGGTCGTGCTCCAACAGCCTCCTCAATACACGACGCACCAGGGCTATATGCTCGGCTCGGGTAGACGAGTACACTAGAATGTCATCAATGTACACGACCACCCCTTGCCCCTGCATATCCCGGAAAATGTCATCTACGAAGGATTGGAAGACTGATGGAGCATTCATCAACCCATATGGCATGACGAGATACTCGAAATGACCTGACGTGGTACTGAACACTGTTTTCCATTCGTCGCCCTCCCTAATGCGCACCAAGTTATACGCGCTCCTGAGATCCAGTTTTGTGAAAAACCGCGCTCCATGCAATGACTCCGTCATGGTCGCAATCAGAGGGAGTGGATAACTGTATTTCACAGTAATCTGATTGAGACCACGGTAATCGATGCACGGGCGCAACCCTCCATCTTTTTTCTTCACAAAAAAGAAGCTCGAGGAGGCGGGAGAAGTGGAGGGCCGTATGTATCCCTGTCTCAAAGATTCGGCTATGTAAGTTTCCATAGCTTTTCTCTCCTCTTGAGACAAAGGATACACGTGGCTCCGTGGGAGCGCTGCTCCTGCCTGGAGATCAATCGCACAATCCCCCTATCTATGAGGAGGCAAGTGCGTCGCCCTAGCTTTACTAAACACGAGAGCTAAATCCCCATATTCAGGCGGAATGTGCAGTGCGGGCACTTGGTTTGGACTTTCCACCGAAGTCGCCCCTACGGAAACACCCAGACATCGCCCTCACACTGAGCAGACCACCCATTGAGAGCCCTCTGTTGCCACGAAATAGCAGGGTTATGGGTGCTTAACCAGGGAATTCCCAGCACCACCGGGTACGCAGGAGAGTCGATCAGATACAACTGTATAGTCTCCTCATGACCCCCTGCGCACACATCCTAAGTGGCGCTGTGACTTCCCTAATCAACCCCGACCCCAACGGGCGGCTATCTAAAGCATGAACGGGAAAAGGCTTGTCAACAGGTAGGAGAGGGATCCCTAAATCTAAACAAAACTTCCGATCAACAAAATTCCCAGCTGCGCCTGAATCTACTAGCGCCTTATGCTGGGAATGAGGTGCAACCTGTGGAAAACAAACAGGTATACAAAAGTGCGCAACAGAGAGCTCTGGGTAAGTGGGGCGTCTACTCACCTGGGAAGGCTCCCCAGTGCGTGGCCTGTTGTCTCCTCCCTCGGGGAACCCTCCCCAGCACCTGGCCGCAGTGTGCCCTCCACGACCGCACTTGGTGCAGGGGACAGGCCCCCTCGGGCTCCTCCTCCTCCTTTCTCTAGCGCCAGCACCCCCGAGCTCCATAGGGCTCGGCTCGGAGGTGCCGGAGGGTGGAATGGACGGACCCCACTCGGGACGTCCACGGGCGGCCAGCAGGGTGTCCAGACGGATGGACATATCGACCAACTGGTCGAAGGTGAAATTGGTGTCCCTGCAGGCCAACTCACGTTGAACGTCCTCCCGTAGGCTACATCGAAAATGGTCGATGAGGGCCCGTTCATTCCACCCTGCGTCTGCCGCTAGAGTCCGGAACTCCAGCGCGAACGCCTGTGCGCTCCTCCTCCCCTGTCTCAGGTGGACTAGACGCTCCCCCGCTGCTTTGCCCTCAGGTGGATGGTCGAACACGGCCTTGAAGCGACGGGAGAACTCGGCGTAGGAGATGGTGGTGGCATCCATCCTCCTCCACTCGGCGTTGGCCCATTCCAACGCCTTGCCTGTGAGACAGGAGATGAGGGCGGAAACGCTCTCGTGCCCCGAGGGCACCGGGTGTACAGTGGCCAGGTAGAGCTCCACCTGCAGGAGGAACCCCTGACACCCGGCAGCTGTTCCGTCATACGCCCTCGGGAGCGAGAGCTCTCTGGACTCCCATCGGTGCAGGGTGTTGATGACGTCCTGTAGAGCGGTCCCCAGTTGTCGTGTCTGGTCATCCTGGCCGCGGACATGCTCCTCCAGCGACTCATGCGTGACTGTTGCTCCTGCTGATTCCATTATTAATGGTGTGTGATTCTGTCAGGGGTGCTGAAGGTGGTGCAGGAATCAAGCGCAGGATGCAGAAGCTAAGTCCAAAAGACTTTAGTGAATAATTCACGTAGTAAACGAGCACAATAAGCCTGGAGGCGAAATAAAGGCGCACACAGGCGTCAAACAAAAGGCGCACTAACATGTGCGAAAACCTCTCCAAACAACAGAGGGAAGTACGTAGCTCAGAACACCAAAACAGAAGAGCAATCACACACAACACCATACACACACAACGAGAACTAAATAGGACACTAATGAGGACTAACTAGACACAGGTGTACAACATCAAGACAAAACCAAACGAACAAGAAACATAGATCGGTGGCAGCTAGTACTCCGGGGACGACGACCGCCAAAACCTGCCCGAACAAGGAGGAGGAGCAGCCTCGGCCGAAACCGTGACACTTACTTACAAGCCCTTAACCAACAATGCAGTTCAAGAAATAGAGTTAAGAAAATATTTACTAAATAAACTAAAGTAAAAAATTAAATGACAAGTAGCGCAATAAAATTACATTACAATACCGAGGCTATGTACAGGAGGGTACCGGTACCGAGTCAATGTGCGGGGGTACAGGTTAGTCGAGGTAATTTGTACATGTAGGTAGGGGTAAATTGGCTATGCATAGATAATAATCAGAGAGTAGTGTGGGGGAGTGGGGGGGTCAATGTAATAGTCCGGGTGGCCATTTGATTAATTGTTCAGCAGTCTTATAGCTTTTGGGTAGAAGCTGTTAAGGAGCCTTTTGGACCTAGACTTGGCGCTCCAGTACCGCTTGCCGTTCGGTAGCAGAGAGAACAGTCTATGACTTGGGTGACTGGAGTCTTTGACAATTTTGTGGGCCTTCCTCTGACACCACCTAGTATATTGGTCCAGGAAGGCAGGAAGCTTGGCCCCAGTGATGTACTGGGCCGTACGCACTACCCTCTGTAGTGCCTTACGGTCGGATGCCGAGCAGTTGCCATACCAGGCGGTGATGCAACCGGTCAGGATGCTCTCGATGGTGCAGCTGTAGAACTTTTTGAGGATCTGGGGACCCATGCCAAATCTTTTCAGTCTCCTGAGGGGGAAAAGGTGTTGTCGTGCCCTCTTCACGACTGTCTTGGTGTGTTTAGACCATGATAGTTTGTTGGTGATGTGAACACCTAGGAACTTGAAACTCTCGACCCGCTCCACTACAGCCCCGTCGATGTTAATGGGTGCCTGTTCGGCCCTCCTTTTCCTGTAGTCCACGATCATCTCCTTTGTCTTGCTCACATTGAGGGAGAGGTTGTTGTCCTGGAACCACACTGCCATGTCTCTGACCTCCTCCCTATAGGCTGTCTCATCGTTGTTGTCAGCAAACGTAATGATGGTGTTGGAGTCGTGCCTGGCCACACAGCTGTGGGTGAACAGGGAGTACAGGTGGGGACTAAGCACTTACCCCTGAGAGGCCCCAGTGTCGAGGATCAGCGTGGCAGATGTGTTGTTGCCTACCCTTACCACCTGGGGGTGGCCCGTCAGGAAGTCCAGGATCTAGTTGCAGAGGGAGGTGTTTGGTCCCACGGTCCTTAGCTTAGTGATGAGCTTCGTGGGCACTGTGGTGTTGAACAGCATTCTTACATAGGTGTTACTTTTGTCCAGGTGGGAAAGGGCAATGTGGAGTGCGATTGAGATTGCGTCATCTGTTGGGGCGGTATGCGAATTGGAGTGGGTCTAGGGTTTCCGGGATGATGGTGTTGATGTGAGCCATGACCAGCCTTTCAAAGCACTTCATGGCTACCGACGTGAGTGCTACGTGGCGGTAGTCATTTAGGCAGGTTACCGTCGCATTCATGGGCACAGGAACTATGGTGGTCTGCTTGAAACACGTAGGTATTACAGACTCGGTCAGAGAGAGGTTGAAAATGTCAGTGAAGACACTTGCCAGTTGGTCAGCGCATGCTCTGAGTACACACCCTGGTAATCCATCTGGCCCTGCAGCCTTGTGGATGTTAACCTGTTTAAAGATCTTACTCACATCGGCTACGAAGAGCATGATCACACAGTCGTCCAGAACAGCTGGTGCTCTCATGCATGCTTAAGTGTTGCTTGCCTCGAAGCGAGGGCATAGCGTGATTTCTTATAAGCGTCCGGATTAGTGTCCCACTCCTTGAAAGCGGCAGCTCTATCCTTTAGCTTGGTGCGGACGTTGCCTGTAATCCATGGCTTCTGGTTGGGATATGTAGATACGGTCACTGTGGGGACGAAGTCGTCGATGCACTTGTTGATGAAGCCGGTGACTGAGGTGGTGTACTCCTCAATGCCATTGGATGAATCACGGAACATATTCCAGTCTGTGCTAGCAGAATAGTCCTGTAGCTTAGCATCCGCGTCATCTGACCATATCTGTATTGAGCGAGTCACTGGTGCTTCCTGCTTTAGTTTTTGCTTGTAAGCAGGAATCAGGAGGATAGAGTTATGGTCAGATTTGCCAAATGGAGGGCGAGGGAGAGCTTTGTATGCGTCTCTGTGTGTGGATTAAAGGTGGTCTAGAGTTTTTTTTTCCTCTGGTTGCACATGTGACATGCTGGTAGATATTAGGTAAAACAGATTTAAGTTTGCCTGCATTAAAGTCCCCGGCCACTAGGTGCACTGCTTCTGGATGAGGTATGTTCCAAACACTTGACTAACTCAGGCTAGGTAAGGTATCTTTGTTTGTGCAAAATACAGGTCCTCCTGTGGGAAAATACTAGTGGATTGGGATCGAGGATGATATGTTGTGTGTAAAGTTGGTGAGACGTCTTCCACCCTACAAGGTGTAGGATAGTAGGCCTGCAGTATGAGAGAGAGAAGCCTGCTCTGTAAGTAATGTTACAGCAGCAGTAACTAAGGACCACAGATGTTCAGATATCCAGATAAGGCCGGAGTGGATTGGAGTGGAGCGAGGCAGGGTGTTATGGCTTTAGGAGGTAGGTTGTTAGGTCACTGGACTCATTCATCACTATCTACTTCTATCTACCTCTCAGCGTCTTTGTCAAGCTGTCACTGAGTATAGGCCGGCTCCTCTTACCCTTCTGGGTGTATCCCAAATAGCACCCTATTCCCCTTCTGGGTGTATCCCAAATAGCACCCTATTCCCCTTCTGGGTGTATCCCAAATAGCACCCTATTCCCCTTCTGGGTGTATCCCAAATAGCACCCTATTCCCCTTCTGGGTGTATCCCAAATAGCACCCTATTCCCCTTCTGGGTGTATCCCAAATAGCACCCTATTCCCCTTCTGGGTGTATCCCAAATAGCACCCTATTCCCCTTCTGGGTGTATCCCAAATGGCACCCTATTCCCTATGTAGTGCACTACTTTAGACCAGGGCCTATAGGGGAATAGGGTACCTTTAGGGAGAGCATCTACCTCTCCAGCTGCGGGTCGGGTTGCAGGGCTGCAGCCGCCAGTAAAAGCGAAGCAACTGTTGATGATTTAATTAATTATGATACAGGTTAATTTAGTTGAGGCTTGGGCAGGGCAGGTCAGAGAGTTGGGTGTCCGGTGAATGCTCGAGGAGGTGCAATGCATAGAGATGTGGCCAGAGCTTAGTTCACGTTTCCAGCCACCTCACAACAAAGTGAGGCTCATATTTAATTTGCACAACTAAACACCAGACCTGGGTTCAAAATGCATTTAAGTATCTGGTATTTAAAATACTTATTTTCTGTGTATTAGAGTATTTTCAAATCCACAGCCCAAAACAAATAATTTTATTTGAGTATTTGAATGGTTATTTGTAAAAACCAAACAGTCTACCAAATTGTATTTAAGAGTATTTTCAAATACTTATTTCAAAAAACAAATACCTGGGTTAAATGCATGTGAGTGTATTTGAGTCAGTGCATTTGAGTATTTTCAAATACTTTCCAAACACATTAAAATATTAAGCTACTTCTCAAATGGAAGATATCCATTTGGAAGATATATATGGAAGATATATATGTGTGGAAGATATATATGTGTTGTCCTCTGTAGCTCAGCTGGTAGAGCACGGCGCTTGCAACGCCAAGGTAGTGGGTTCGATCCCCGGGACCACCCATACACAAAAATGTATGCACGCATGACTGTAAGTCGCTTTGGATAAAAGCGTCTGCTAAATGGCATATTATCATTATTATTATCATTATATCTGAATACTTACTTCAAATGTATGTGAAAGTAATTGAGATATTTGGAACTAGTATTTGAACCCAGGTCGGTTACACTCAGAGTAGTTTTGTTAATAACCTCTCGCTCTGTGTTGTAGCTGGCAGTGTAATGTCTTAATAAACATGTGGACCACTACCAGTGAAGTTAATGAACTTAGTAATTACTCTTGATTGGTTGGAAGAGCCCAGCAGGGTGAGAGAGAGAGGAAGGGAGTGGCTGCTGGGAGCAACAGGAATGCTAGCCTGGAAACCAGTTTAAATTTCAACACTACAGGCAACAATCAACACAATGTTCTGAACAACAATCAATCAAACCTGCTATTTAATGTGTTGATTCCAAAACTTCTTCAGTTTAAATTTCAACACTACAGGCAACAATCAACACAATGTTCTGAACAACAATCAATCAAACCTGCTGTCAGGCTTTAGTCTAAGATTCGATCAGCTCAAGTGTTAACCGGCGATAGCCGACACCCGCATAGCTAATGCTTTGGTAGTGTTGGAGGTGGAACTGCGTTGGAGCTGTCAAATCGGTGAGCAGCTGCTCTTGTGATCATTGTCAAGAAGCCACACTGTTAAACGTTCAGAAGGAGAAAGTGTAGGCTATACAGAAATAATGAAGCTCAAATTGAAAAATCATTCAACTAAATAATGAGGACTTCTATCATCCTAATCCAGGTGTAGATCACATCTCCCATTCCAGTGTTGGAACTTGTAAACAAGGCTGCATGGGATTTCTCTTAATGCGACTCCGTGCAGCCAATGGCAATGTCCGATTTAGGTATGACGCCAGGAGCCGCTTGTGAATTTGACAGTTCCGCCTCTAACACCGTCAAAACATCAGCTAAAACGGTTCTGAGTGAATCGGGCCCTCAGACAGTCTTGTAATCTGTTGGTGTTGTTCTCTGTAAAATGTAGCTAAAATCACTTTCCTCCAAACACATTCCAGGCAGCACAATCCATTTAAAGGGGCAATCTTTGTTATTGTTTGAACTGCAGATTGCCCGTTTAAACTGATTCAGAACTCTGCTGTAGCCTTCCAGAATCTTTCATCTTTCTCCTTCCAGTCTTATTGGCTGAGTTTGTTAACTCCTTCCTCAGCTTGATTTGAACTTAAGGCTGGAATCCGTAGCGGTGAAACTGCCACGTCCGTTTGCGACATTACAACAACAAAGACGTTACTTCAAACAACGAACATCGTTTTTTTCCCCTCGGACGTCATTGGACGTCATTGGACATCATTGCACATCGTTGCACGCACGAAAGAACAGCAGATAATTTACTATGAATTAGTTATTTTTTACGATGCAGGCTAATCCTAAATCCCATTAACATTATTTTTTTTTTAATGAAATGTGCCTGGGGCGACCAGTGGTGCTGTTTAATCTCAGCTTTATCTAATAGCTGACTCATAACTCAACATTTTGTTCCATTTCCTTTTGTCCACATTATCAAATTCAGTATATTGAATAATTACAAGAATACAAATTAATGGTATTTGTTTGAGTAAATGTTAAAAAGTTTTAGCAGACGCTCTTATCCAAAGCGACTTACAGGAGCAATTAGGGTTAAGTGCCTTGCTCAAGGGCACATCGACAGATTTTTCACCTAGTCGGCTCGGGGATTAGAACCAGCGACCTTTCGGTTACTGGCACAACGCTCTTAACCACTAAGCTACCTGCCGCCTTCTACACGTACAAGTCATATCCATGTGATGTAGTCAGTGTATGTAACACTAGCATATCAGTCATATCCAGTCACAGATTCTCCTTTTTCATTTTTTCCTCCCTCTAAACCATCTCCCCTAATTCCCTGAGTTACATCTCAATCATTTCCCTGCTAATTTGAGAGTCACCCTCATTTCTTTTTAAACTATACATTTTCTTAATGTAAATGGCCCCTCTGATGTGTTCTACATCGAGCCACCAGGAAGCTGCAGCCAAGAGGGTGCAAAGCTGTCATCAAGGCAAAGGGTGGCTACTTTGAAGAATCTCAATATATTTTGATTTGTTTAACACTTTTTTGGTTACTACATGATTCCATATGTGTTATTTCATAGTTTTGATGTGTTCACTTTTATTCTACAATGCAGAAAATAGTAAAAATAAAGAAAAACCCTGGAATGAGTAGGTGTGTCCAAACTTTTGAATGGTACTGTAAATAAAGAAAATCAATTACAGGTCAATATACAAATATTGCCCCCGGCATTGTTCAAAGCTCAGAACGCTTACAGTATATTCTTGATCAGACTGAGTTCTAATCGCATCTGCCAAACAAGTGGAATCATGAACAGTGTTCGCCTGCGTCCCCCGTATTTGCCTCCTTTTTAGCAGCACATTCACAACTCTCTCAAAAGGCTAACTCCACGCTATCGCTGCACAGGCTGAGGCCCTGACACAGGCTGAGGCCCTGACACAGGCTGAGGCCCTGACACAGGCTGAGGCCCTGACACAGGCTGAGGCCCTGACACAGGCTGAGGCCCTGACACAGTGAAAATAACTACCCCAGCTCAGAGTCGGCTTAAGTAAGAAACTAGAGAAAGCTGCTGACAGTGTGCTTGTGAGAGTCCGGACAAAAGGCCATTTTAAAACTGTCCCGCGCCGTGTCTACAGACATCCCTCAAACAAACAAAAACCCTCGGAGAATGACAACTGGTATAAAAGTTGCTTATAGATATGTCAGTCAGTCAGGTGGCTAGCTGCCGACAGAGACTTCTATTGCAGTAACGTTGAAGGGCTCTGGCTAGTATTACTTAGCCAGCGAGAAGGATGAAGTAAGAAGCTAACGTTAAACGGAGCCTGACCTCAGCAGGAGAAAGAAATAGGACACTAAGTTCTCCTAATAACTTACAGAGAGTAGGCTACTGAGACGGACAGTGATGTGGCGCTCAGTGGTGAGGCTGAGGCAGGCTGCAATGCATGCAGGAGGAAGCAGAGGAGACAGAGAGAGAGAGAGAGAGAGAGAGAGAGAGAGAGAGAGAGAGAGAGAGAGAGAGAGAGAGAGAGAGAGAGAGAGAGAGAGAGAGTAGAAGCAAGCAGAGAGAGGTTTGGGAACAGTGGTTCCCAAACTTGGGGTTGGGGCCCCATGTGGGGTCCCCTGAGATAATCTGTACTAATCTTATTCAAACATATCTTATTTTTTAAGTTCCTAACTTGCTTGATATGAACATCTCCACATGGCCTATCTTCCCTGTAGGCCGACATTAAATTGCAATCAACATGCAAACAACACAGTTCGAAAAAGTTAATACGTTTTCATATTGGTGGTTATCTCGATCGCCCTCTGGAGTTTATATTTTACCCATTTTGCAAAAAAAAATTATCACTACATCACTGATAGTAATACAGAAGCATAAGTAATATTCTAATAAGTCATGTGAATGTGATAATACAATAATATGTGTGCTCCACTGATGTCTGTTTGTGCGGAGCTTGATTAGTAATGCCTAGGAATACAAATGTGAACGCTATGTAATTTGAGAAAATAAATATCTATGTAAAGAGTTGATGATTTTATGCAATTCAACATCACAACTGACTGAACAGTTTCCCCTCTTTCAGGGGTATAACGTTACAATTGTGTAGCTAATAGGCTGTGTGTTTTGTAGATGGACTGAGGTGAATAAACCTGCAGCAGCCAAGGTGATAATGGCTGGGGTCATTTTGGCTTGTTTTAGCTGTTCTCCAAATAGCATTTTAGAGTTTTTAAGTTGTATAGAAATGCAGTTAAAAAAAAAATCCTGGCCAGGGTAACATAACCAAAGACAGGAAAAATTGCAGGAAAGAGGGAGGTGTTTTAATCAATTGCGTTATCATAAAAATAAAACATAAATCAATGAACATTTGTTTGGAACCATTTACAATTAATTTGCTCTCGCATTCAAAAAAGTAACTCACTCACTAGAGGATTGCACCATAATATAACAGTATTACTCCATTAAAAAGGTGTTTAAAGTGGCAATCCTTAATTGAAACATTAATCCCTACGATTTTGAAGTAGACGCCGGCAATCTTCCGTCCCTGCTCTGGATCGAGCGGGGCTTCTCCATCTGTCAAAGGCCTGCACCAGGCACCGGGAGCTACGGCCTCTCGCCCGTCCTTAAAGGGTTCTCCGAATCCTGTGAAGCGTGAGAATGGGCGGATTTTCTAGTCCTTCTCGCCAGCCGTGATTTTGGGCAACTCCATGGTAAGAAATGTGACTGTTCTTGGTGCAAAAAACAATGTCCTATCCCGGAGCTTGAGTAAATGACATTACCAAGCTGCTCCGAATGTACTACGTCAGGACATGGACATCGATTATATCGTAGTCCATGTGGGTTTTAATGACATTATAAACGGCAGCTCTGAACAGTTGAAACTGGATTTTAAAGAGCTGATTGACTCTCTGCTAGACACTAATAAACGACCCATCATATCTGGCCCTGTGCCCTCTCTGAATAGTGGCATTGAACTCTTTAGCAGGATTCTTTTTCTTCACAACTGGTTACGTGATTATTGCAGCTCAATGGGTGTAACTTTTGTTGACAATTTTGAAACCTTTTGGAAACAAAACACGTTTTATAAGGAGGATGGGATCCACCCAAATCATTTGGGTTCCTGGATCCTTTCACAGCATTATATGGCTGCATTGAGTCAATGACTCATCAATGACCCAAGTTTAGCTCAGTTAATCCCTACCGTTGCGTCGCTGAGTCGTCATAATGCTTTAGCAAATGTACATTATACCAGGGGCATTGGACGACACAATGTAAGTAACCTAATTTATGTCCCTCTAACTGCCCTGAATGCCTCTGCTGATCCTACAGCTATTGTATGCAGCAATGATATGCCTATGAACCAGAGTGATAATGTTAGCACTGAGGTGGTGTGCCCTAGTAGGAAGTCCACTGTGTGCAGCTGACCCTGCACTAACATAAATAACATGAGAATATCTACTTCTGCTAAGCTTCCCAGTAAAGCAATGAAAGCAAGCAAGCATCCCAGAAAAGCGCTCAAAATAGCCCACGTTAACATATGTAGCTTAAGAAACAAGGTTCATTAAATTAATAACTTGCTAGTAACAGATGACATTCATATTCTGACAATCTCTGAAACTCACTTGGACAATACCTTTGATGATACAGTGGTAGCAATACAAGGTTATAACATTTACAGAAATGCCAGTGGTGGAGGTGTTGCTGTTTATATTCAGAACCACATCCCTGTAAAGATTAGAGAGTATCTCATGTTAAATACTGTTGAAGTAATATGGCTACAGGTTCACCTGCCTCACCTAAAGCCCATTCTGGTGGGAAGCTGCTATAGACCACCAAGTGCTAACAGTCAGAATCTGGATAACATGTGTGAAATGCTTGATAATGGTATATTTTCTGGGTGATTTAAATATTTACTGGCTTTCATCAAGCTGCCCACTCAAGAAAAAGCTTCAAACTGTAACTAGTGCCTGCAACCTTGTTCAAGTTATCAGTCAACCTACCAGGGTAGTTACAAACAGCACAGGAATGAAATCCTCAACATGTATTGATCACATCTTTACTAATGCTGCAGAAATGTATCCAGACCCATTGGATGTAGTGATCACAATATAGTAGCCATATCTAGGAAAACCAAAGTTCCAAAGGCTGGGCCTAATATAGTGTATAAGAGGTCATACAATAAGTTTTGTAGTGATTCCTATGTTGATGATGTAAATAATATTTATTGGTCCGTGGTGTGTAATGAGGAGCAAACAGACGCTGCACTTGACACATTTATGAAATTGCTTATCCCAGTTACTAATAAGCATGCACGCATTAAGAAAATGACTGTAAAAACGGTTAAATCCCCATGGATTAAAGAGGAATTGAAAAATGGTATGGTTGAGAGGGACGAGGCAAAATGAATGGCAAATAGCCTAGGACCATACGTCGGGACTACCGGCCGTGGTGACTCCTTGCTGTCCCCAGTCCGCCTGGCCTTGCTGCTATTCCAGTTTCAACTGTTCTGCCTGCGGTTATGGAACCCCTACCTGTCCCAGACCTGCTGTTTTCAACTCTTAATGATCGGCTATGAAAAGCCAACTGAGATTTATTCCTGATTATTATTTGACCATGCTTGTCACTTATGAACATTTTTGAACATCTTGGCATGGTTCTGTTATAATCTTCACCCGGCACAGCCAGAAGAGGACTGGCCACCCCTCATAGCCTGGTTCCTCTCTAGGTTTCTTCCTAGGTTTTCGCCTTTCTAGGGAGTTTTTCCTAGCCACCGTGCTTCTACACCTGCATTACTAGCTGTTTGGGGTTTTAGGCTGGGTTTCTGTACAGCACTTCGAGATATTAGCTGATGTAAGAAGGGCTATATAAAATAAAATTGATTGATTGATGAAATAAGTCTGGCTGCACAACCGATTGGCAAACGTACTGTAAATTGTGAAATCATGTGACTAAACTGAATTAAAAGAAGAAGAAACTACACTATGAAACAAAGATAAATTACATAAAGAATGATAGTAAAAAGCTTTGGAGCACCTTAAATGATATTTTTGGGAAAAAGGAAAGCTCAGCTCAATCATACATTGAATCAGATGGGTCATTCATCACAAAATAAACTGATATTGCCAACTACTTTAATGATTTTTTCATTGGCAGGATTAGCAAATGTAGGCATGACATGCCACCAACAAACGCTGACACTACACATCCAAGTATATCTGACCAAATTATGAAAGACAAGCATTGTAATTTTGAATTCCGTAAAGTGAGTGTGGAAGAGGTGAATTTTTGTTTGTTTCTATCAACAATGACAAGACACCAGGGTCTGACAATCTGGATGGAAAATTGTTGAGGATAATAGTGGACGATATTGCTACTCCTATTTGCCACATCTTCAATTTAAGACTACTAGAAAGTGTGTGCCCTCACGCCTGGAAGGAAGCAAAAGTTATTCCACTACCTAAGAATAGTAAAGCCCCCTTTACTGGCTCAAAAAGCCGACCAATCAGCTTGTTACCAACCCTTAGTAAACTTTTGGAAAAAATTGTGTTTGAGCAGATACAATGCTATTTTACAGTAAACAAATTGACAACAGACTTTCAGCACGCTTATAGGGAAGGACATTCAACAACGCACAGCACTTGTACAAATGACTGATGATTGGCTGAGAGAAATTGATGATAAAAAGATTGTGGGGGCTGTTTTGTTAGACTTCAGTGCAGCTTTTAAAGTAAAGATCAGGGTTGGGTTATAAAGAAATATCTGACACTTTGAACGTCCCACGGAGCACTATTAAATCCATTATTAAAAAATTGAAAGAATATGGCACCACAACGAACCTGCCAAGAGAGGGCCGCCCACCAAAACTCACGGATCAGGCAAGGAGGGCATTAATCAGAGAGGCAACAAAGAGACCAAAGATAACCCTGAAGGAGCTGCAAAGCTCCACAGCGGAGATTGGAGTATTTGTTCATAGGACCACTTTAAGCCGTACACTCCACAGAGCTGGGCTTTACGGAAGAGTGGCCAGTAAAATGCCATTGCTTAAAGAAAAAAATAGGTGAACACGTTTGGTGTTCGCCAAAAGGCATGTGGGAGACTCCCCAAACATGTGGAAGAAGGTACTAAAATTGAGCTTTTTGGCCATCAAGGAAAACGCTATGTCTGGCACAAACCCAACACCTCTCATCACCCCGAGAACACCATCCATGTTTTTCAACTGGTCAGAATTGAAGGAATGATGGATGGTGCTAAATACAGGGAAATTCTTGAGGGAAACCTGTTTCAGTCTTCCAGAGATTTGAGACTGGGACAGAGGTTCACCTTCCAGCAGAACAATGACCCTAAGCATACTGCAAAAGCAACACTTGAGTGGTTTAAGGGGAAACATTTAAATGTCTTAGAATGGCCTAGTCAAAGCCCAGACCTTAATCCAATTGAGAATCTGTGGTATGACTTAAAGATTGCTGTACACCAGCGGAACCCATCCAACTTGAAGGAGCTGGAGCAGTTTTGCCTTGAAGAATGCGCAACAATCCCAGTGGCCTGATGTGCCAAGCTTATAGAGACATAGTCCAAGAGACATGCAGCTGTATTTGCTGCAAAAGCTGTCTCTACAAAGTATTGACTTTGTTTTTTTGTCTTATTTGTTGTTTGTATCACAAGAAAAAATATTTTACTTCTTCAAAGTGGTAGGCGTGTTGTGTAAATCAAATGATACAAACCCCCCAAACAATCCATTTTAATTCCAGGTTGTAAAGCAACAAAATAGGAAAAATGCCAAGGGGAGTGAATACTTTAACAAGCCACTGTAAATTGACTGTGCCTTTAAACAGCTTGAAAAATTCCAGAAAATGATGTCATGCTTTAGAAGCTTCTGATAGGCTAATTGACATAATTTGAGTCAATTGGAGGGTTACCTGTGGATGTGTTTCAAGGCCTACCTTCAAACTCAGTGCCTCTATGCTTGACATCATGGAAAAATCAAAAGAAATCAGCCAAGACCTCAGAAAAACAATTGTAGACCTCCACAAGTCTGGTTCATCCTTGGGAGCAATTTCCAAATACCTGATGGTACCACGTTCATCTGTTCAAACAATAGTACGCAAGTATAAACACCATGGGACCACACAGCCATCATACCGCTCAGGAAGGAGACGCGTTCTGTCTCCTAGAGATTAACGTACTTTGGTGCGAAAAGTGCAAATCAATCCCAGAACAACAGTAAAGGACCTTGTGAAGATGCTGGAGGAAACAGGTACAAAAGTATCTATATCCACAGTAAAACAAGTCCTATATCGACATAACTTGAAAGGCCGTTCAACAAGGAAGAAGCCACTGCTCCAAAACCGCCATATAAAAGCCAGACTACGGTTTGCAACTGCACATGGGGACAAAGATCGTACTTTTTGGAGAAATGTACTCTGGTCTGATGAAACAAAAATAGAACTGTTTGGCCATAATGACCATCGTCATGTTTGGAGGAAAAAGGGGAAGGCTTGCAAGCTGAAGAACACCATCCCAACCGTGAAGCACGGGGATGGCAGCATCATGCTGTGGGGGTGCTTTGCTGCAGGAGGGACTGGTGTACTTCACAAAATAGATGGCATCATGAGGAAGGAAAATTATGTGAATATATTGAAGCAACATCTCAAGACATCAGTCAGGAAGTTAAAGCTTGGTCGTAAATGGGTCTTCCAAATGGATAATGACCCCAAGCATACTTCCAAAGTTGTGGCAAAATGGCTTAAGGACAACAAAGTCAAGGTATTGGAGTGGCCATCACAAAGACCTGACCTCAAACCTATAGAACATTTGTGGGCAGAACTGAAAAAGCATGTGCGAGCAAGGAGGCCTACAAACCTGACTCAGTTACACCAGCTCTGTCAGGAGGAATGGGCCAGAATTCACCCAACTTATTGTGGGAAGCTTGTGGAAGGCTACCCGAAACGTTTGACCCAAGTTAAACAATTTAAGGCAATGCTACCAAATACTAATTGAGTGTATGTAAACTTCTGACCCACTGGGAATGTGATGAAAGAAATAAAAGCTGAAATAAATCACTCTCTCTACTATTATTCTGACATTTCACATTCTTAATATAAAGCGGTGATACTAACTGACCCAAAACAGGGAATTTTTACTAGAATTAAAGGTCAGGAATTGTGAAAAACTTAGTTTAAATGAATTTGGCTAAGGTGTATGTAAACTTCCGACTTCAACTGTATGTGTTATGGCTTTACACCCCCTGCTATATTGTGGATATAGAGTTACCTGTCTAACAGAACACAGAGGGTGTTCTTTAATGGAAGCTTCTCCAACATAATCCAAGTAGAATCAGGAATTCCCCAGGGCAGCTGTCTAGGCCCCTAACTTTTCTCAATCTTTACTAATGACATGTCACTGTCTATGTATGCAGATGACTCAACACTATACACGTCAGCTACCACAGCGACTGAAATGACTGCAACACTTAACAAAGAGCTGCAGTTAGTTTCATAATGGGTGACAAGGAATAAGTTAGTCCTAAATATTTCAAAAACTAAAAGCATTGTATTTGGGACAAATCATTCACTAAACCCTAAACATCAACTAAATGTTGTAATAAATAATGTGGAAATTGAGCAAGTTTGGGTGGCTAAACTGCTTGGAGTAACCCTGGATTGTTAGCAAAGGCTAACTTTTTCAAACAGAAATTTGCATCCTGTAGCACTAACTCCAAAAAGTTTTGGGACACTGTAAAGTCCATGGAGAATAAGAGCACTTCCTCCCAGCTGCCCACTGCACTGAGGCTAGGAAACACTATCACCACCGATAAATCTACAATAATCGAGAATTTCAACAAGCATTTTGCTACAGCTGGCCATGCTTTCCATCTGGCTACCACTAACCCGGCCACCAACTCTGCACCCTCTGCTGCAACTTGCCCATGCCCCCCCGCTTCTCCTTCACACAAATTCAGACAGCTGATGTTTTGAAAGCGCTGCAAAATCTGGACCCCTACAAATCAGCTGGGCTAGACAATCTGGACCCTTTCTTTCTAAAACTAGCCGCCAAATTGTCGCAACCCCTATTACTAGTCTGTTCAACCTCTCTTTCATAACGTCTGAGATCCCCAGAGATTGGAAAGCTGCCGCGGTCATCCCCCTCTTCAAAGGGGGTGACACTCTAGATCCAAACTGCTACAGACCTATATCCATCCTGCCCTGCCTTTCGAAAGTATTCGAAAGCCAAGTTAACAAACAGATCATCGACCATTTTGAATACCACCGTACCTTCTCCGCTATGCAATCCGGTTTCCGAGCTGGTCACGGGTGCACTTCAGCCACGCTCAAGGTCCTAAACGATATTATAACTGCGATCGATAATAGACAGTACTGTGCAGCCGTCTTCATCGACCTGGCCAAGGCTTTCGACTCTGTCAACCACCACATTCTTATTGGCAGACTAAATAGCCTTGGTTTCTCAAATGACTGCCTCGCCTGGTTCACCAACTACTTCTCAGATAGAGTTCAGTGTGTCAAATCGGAGGGCCTGTTGTCTGGACCTATGGCAGTCTCTATGGGGGTGCCACAGGGTTCAATTCTTGGGCCGACACTTTTCTCCGTGTATATCAATGATGTCGCTCTTGTTGCTGGTGACTCTCAGATCCACCTCTACGCAGACGACACCATTTTGTATACATCTGGCCCTTCATTGGACACTGTGTTAACAAACCTCCAAACGAGCTTCAATGCCATACAACAATCCTTCAGTAGCCTTCAACTGCTCTTAAACACTAGTAAAACTAAATGCATGCTTTTCAATCGAACGCTGCTAGCACCCGCCCAACCGACTAGAATCACCACTCTCGACGGGTCTGACCTAGAGTATGTGGACAACTACAAATATCTAGGTGTCTGGTTAGACTGTAAACTCAACTTCCAGACTCACATAAAGAATCTCCAATCCAAAGTTAAATCTAGAATCGGCTTCCTATTTCGCAACAAAGCCTCCTTCACTCATGCTGCCAAACAAGCCCTCGTAAAACTGACTATCCTACCGATCCTTGACTTCGGCGATGTCATTTACAAAATAGCCTCCAACACTCTACTCAGCAAATTGGATGTAGTCTATCACAGTGCCATCCGTTTTGTCTCCAAAGCCCCATACACTACCCACCACTGTGACCTGTACGCTCTTGTTGGCTGGTACTCACTACATGTTTGTCGTCAAACCCACTGGCTCCAGGCCATCTATAAATCACTGCTAGGCAAATCCCCGCCTTATCTTAGCTCATTGGTCACCATAGCAGCACCCACCCGTAGTCTGCGCTCCAGCAGGTATATCTCACTGGTCATTCCCAAAGCCAACACCTCCTTTGGCCGCCATTCCTTCCAGTTCTCTGCTGCCAATGACTGGAACGAATTGCAAAAATCTCTGAAGCTGGAGACTCTTATCTCCCTCAATAACTTTAAGCATCAGTTGTCAGAGCACCTTACCGATCACTGCACCTGTACACAGCCCATCTGAAATTAGCCCACCCAACTACCTCATCCCTATATTGTTATTTATTTTGCTCTTTTGCACCCCAGTATCTCTATTTGCACATAATCTCTTGCACATCTAGCATTCCAGTGTTAATACTATTGTAATTATTCTGCACTATAGCCTATTTATTGCCTTACCTCCATAACTTGCTACATTTGCACACACTGTATATATATTTTCTGTTGTATTTCTGACTTTATGTTGTTGTTGTTTTTTTACCCCATATGTAACTCTGTGTTGTTTTTATTGCACTACTTTGCTTTATCTTGGCCAGGTCGCAGTTGTAAATGAGAACCTGTTCTCAACTGGCTTACCTGGTTAAATAAAGGTGAAATA